>NW_017670253.1:616736-625579 GCF_001879085.1 Nicotiana attenuata | reverse complement strand
ATAATTTGTTATTTTAGCGTATATATATATATATATATATATATATATATATATATATATATATATATATATACTTTCAAAATAGTGCATATGCATCATCATTTCGTTTATTAGCATATACAAGTATTTTTCATAACATTACATAATTTTTAAAGACCTTAAATCAATTTATTTCCCCATTTTATTATACGAATATCCAGTAATAATCTTTCAAATTATATTTTATGATGATTTAATCATCTAAACTTAACATTTATACCAGCATGATGTTTTAAAAAAATTTCAGTGCATTTTATTAATTCATTTGCATTTTTAGGGCTAATTACACATTTTTGCAATAATAGCCCATATTAATGTATAATTACATTTTTTATGCAGAAAATGACTTTTTATATTTTTATAATGTTAAGTAATAAATGATATTTTTGTTATTTATTAATTACTTTTTTAAATTATTTATTTATTAAATATTGGGTATTTAAAAACTAGCCTAAAACTACCCAAAATCACCTAATACACCAGCCCAATACCCCAGCCCAAACCAAACGACCCCTAACCCATGACCGGGTCAGTACCCGCCTAGCCAACCCGACCCAATCCCTTTTTGAAATCCTGGCCATTAATCTTTAATATCAACGGCCCACATTACACCTTCCCTTTTAATTATACACGAACCCCTACCCCTAAATCATTTCTCAATGTCCGCCGCCCTTGAATCCTCTCATCTCTCAAACCTAAACCCTAGCCGTCTTCCCTAAATCACTCTCCCAATCCCACATGACATGTGATTCTATGGTCGTTTCTTGCCGTATATGATCTTTCCTTGGTGCTGGATCGTTTTCTATACTGCTTGCCTAAACATGGCAAGCAGATCTCACAAGAATTGAACAAAAATGGTTAAGATACTTGATTTTTCTTATTATTCCGTCTATATTCAATATATGCTCTATTGTAAGTACGAATATTGCTATATCTCCTGTTGATTCTACCTTACCCTAAATTAGGGTTTTCAAATCCCTTTAGATCAGACAAAAATCAGTTCGCTTCTCTGAATATTAGTGTTATTTGTGTCTATATTCATCCTATGCTACTGTGTTTATGTATATTCCGTTGATATTTTTTTTCACTAAAACTAGGGTTTACCTATTTTTCCTTAATCGGATTTTATTGGTTCTGCATGCTTTGGCTTCCTTATTTATGTTGATTTTACATAGTTTCCTTGTTTACTTGTTTAATTTCTACTACTATATAACCCCCCCCCCCCCCTACTTCCCTTACGTAAGACGGAAGTCGTTTAGTTTTTACTTAAAAGATTGAGGTTATTGCTCTTTGTTCTCTAAATAGTCTTGTTCTATATTCTGGTTCCTGGCCAGCAGAAAGCCAAGGCTGGAAATTCTGGGTTCTTGCTGCTGTGTACTTTGTTCTTTCTTGTTATTTGCTTAACTGGTGAGTTGCTGAACTTTTGTCACTTCATTCCTATTTGCCTGTCATTTACACATGTTTTCACTTCTGGAGATTGTAGTTTAATGTGTTTCCTGGGCTGTTCTTGCATACAATTCTGATTGCTTTACTTCAATTTTAGGTTTCTTTAATCTTGAACTTCATTATGTTAGTAATTCGAGATATTCCTGAACCTGATTTAAGTCGATTAATTTCTTTTCAAGCTCATCTAGCCTATGAGTTGCAACTTGCTGATGTTAAGAACCTTTGCATTTTAGCCTCTCTTTAGTGTTTAATTTTGCTATCAATCTTGTTACCTGGGCATGTTCTCATATCCCTTTTAATAGATTAGTTGATGAATATAGTCATTAACTATATAGCACAAGTCTGCTTCCTGTCCTATTCTGAACTTGCTATGGTGAAATCATGCATAGGTAGCATGTTTGATCCTGTTTGCTTCTAGTATGTCTTGACTTCCCAATAGTTGCAATAATCTGTTCTTACCCTGTCTAAGTTCTAGTGCCAATCAATATGATTCTTTCTTGTAACACTAGCACCTACTTAACATAATCTAAATCTCTTCTTTATTATGAGTAAGTGTATCCCCATTCTGCAAACCTATTTTATTAATGTGTGATTACTTATGCACTAGGTGTTGAATTTGTTCTTCTGAATCCTTGCTAAGTCTGTTCTTAAAATCTAAAGCCTGTTTGATTATTTTCTCTATGTGCTCAACTTTTACCCTCCAGTTCGGTCCCTCAGTTGTTGTCTAGTCTCCCCCATTATCACTTATGTTATTCTGAACTCCTTATTCTTAGCCGGCTGAAAGCCAAGGCTATCAAGGCTCTTACTACTGACCTCCCTAGTGTAAGAACTACTCGGGGTCCAATTCAGACCCTTGTGTACTCTGACACACTAGGATTTGGTCCCCAGTCTTTTCTTGAATCTCCTCCCTCAACCTTCTTAGTGTGAGCACTACCCTGGGTTCTTGAAGCCCTTGGGAACTCTGACGCACTAGGGTCCAAGGTTCCTTGCCATCTTTGTCCAAATTGCTTGATTCTATCCCATTTCACTTTCTGAATAAGCCAATGGGCTTGTGATATGGCTGCTTTTTTCTGAAACTTTGATGACTACAGGATTTTGGCTATGAAGACTGTCTTCTGGGCTATTGTGAACTATGTGGTTTTAAATTGAAGGTCTGGCCTGGCCGGGTAAACTTTGGGCCTGTCTTAGGCCCACTATAGTTGTTTTGTAACTTTGTAACTTATTTCATTTCATTGGGCCTGTAATAATGATGTAATAACAATTGGGGTATTAGTAAAATTGGGAAACTGGCTTATTTTAATATTGCATGAAACAGGGAGAAATCCTCCATATAGGTGTTCAATTTGCTCGAACATGTTCTGCTACTGTGTGTGCTAGATAATCTGCCTTTAGGTGTTTAACCCATTTGATATATTCTGCCTCTGCATGTTTGATAGATAACCTACCTATAGGTGTACAATTCGTTCAACATATTCTGCTTCCACATGTTTATTAGAAATCATGTCTATAGAAAATAAAATGATCAATCCTTCAATTGCAACATGCTCACATAGACACCATGCCTATAGGATTACATTGATTCACAAATCCCTGCTCTTTACAATGTTCACGTAGATATCATGCCTATAGGAACATAATTAGAATAGATGCCATTTCTGTTGTTCTCATTATAATGTCACTCGCCTAGAAAGTATGCCTATAAGGATAAGAAGTTATAAAATCAAGTAAATTGTCAATTGCTAGAAATCCTGCCTATAGGGTGTTCTATTAATGCTGCAAACCATATGTCTTCAAACAACTTTACTGCATAATCACACAACGACTAGATATCTAATACATAAAAATTACAGCGTTACCTTTATAATGCTAGAATCCAGAATCATTTAGCAATCATGTTTATAGGATCAATAATTTATAACCTGTAGTCTCAATAATCCGCATGCAATATCAGATTCCCTAAACTGTGCACCTATTTAGAAATCATGTCTATAAGATTACACCTTACATTTGAAACTGTTGCATGTCTAAAATCCAAAATCACATAGAAATCATGTCTATAAGGCTTAGTGGCTTTAACTCATCTCAATTCTGAATTCTAAAAAAATCCTAATTTGCATATGTGTTTGCGTGCATTTGTTGTCTAAGTGTGGAGGCTAACTTGAGCCCTTAACTACTTTTATGTGAAGTCCAACTTGTTTGTATGTTGCCTAGTTTTCTCATTTTGAGCAACCTAAGTTAGGTCTAGAACCATCTGAATAGAGTTCCAAACGCCTCCTGGACCATAGGCATGGGACGAGTAGTGCACGCATAAGGCAGGTTTACAATCAACTAGTACGCATTAGGTAACTACTTAAAGATAGTAATCGGGTAGCAACAGATGATAGTTTGTGCCCGCTAAATAATACGAGTAACACCCCCATCTGGAGGGAGTTACGAAGTATTATTTATGTTGCACAGATCCTTTAGGCTAAAAAAATTAGGACCCCCCGCTTTCTTTCTTTTTCCCATAAAAAATCAAAATAGTTGTACCCTTTGTTAAAAAATATGTTTATAATAAACTTCTTAAATTCTTGTGCTCTCTCTTTGTTTGTTTGATCACATAGACTAATTCATATAATTCGAGTTCGGCCGAGACCTACAGTTGTGGACCTCGAAGAGTGCCTAACACCTTCTCTTCGAGGTAATTTCGAGCCCTTGCCCGATCTTTGGTGACACAAACTAGTCAAATAGAGTTATCTTCAAAAAATAGGTGCCCTAACGCTTAAAATCGTTAGGTGGCGACTCTTCTCTTTAACCCTTCCTTTAAAAGAGTTTTCACGTGTCGAAATCTGATTTCGCGAGAAAAAGGGGCGCGACAGCATGGCAACTCCGCTGGGTATTTTTTAGGCTCTTACCATAAGTGAACTTGGTCTATATGAATTAGTCTTCTCTGATAAGCGTGTCTTTATTATCTTTGTTGTTACATGAATATCCCACTCATGTTTTCCTTTTATTTCTACATGTACACCCTTTTTCCCTTTATTTGAAATCACATGCAAATCTCTACTTAATTTGGTCATAACATGCGCTTTCCTTTAGACAATTCAAGAATTGGTACATAATGTCTCTCCCCACCCTCACTCCCTTATCTACTTTATTACAATTTCCACATCGCGCGAACTAACTTCTTCCTTGTTTTTCTTTCTGTCTTTACATTTCATTCAATATTGCATTTACTGCTTTCAACATGCAAAAATATTTGACAACGTGTTGCTTTATCTTTGCATAAATCATGTTCCACATCATATTCCACTCGTGTGTAATTAATACCATAGCGGCACTTGATGATTGTCCGCGCTCTTTCTAATATCATCATTTAAATTTGGAAAGGCTTATTTGAGGTAAAACTAGTCGATCAGTGGTGCAGTCGACGGTTCTGTGCCTTTCCCTCTCAAGTTGTCCACATGAGGGTACCGGTCTAGACTATTCTAGAAATCCCCACTCTAATATCAGCTGTGCATGCATCATGCCCAAACCTAGTATGAGTTAGAACGTTGTCCGCATAATAACTCGTTAAGACAAGCCTTGTCCAAAATCCGCCCGGATTTCCATAATCCCAATGGACACAATCACGATCTGTGCATTATTTGGAGAAAACGTGCCAATATCTTGATCATTAACGTGTAAATAGCGAAATCTGGAGGGGGCAAGGGCTAACTCTATTTGTTTTGCAGAAATGAGGCACGAAGTCCCCAAGTTCGGCATGGTTCGAAATATCCCACCTTTGCTGCTGGATTGGTGGGAAAATCTCGCACCAAGTGACAAAAACCATGTGAAAAGAGTCCTCTGGAATTTACCCTCTATGTTAGACATTCAGCCAAACAATGCGTTAATCGAGGCCGCTACTATGTTTTGGGATGAGAAGATAGTCGTTTTTCATTTTGGTGACATAGAACTGACTCCCCATTTAGAAGAAATAGGAGGTTTCGTTGGGTGTCACACCTCCTTTTTTACACATCCGAAGGTAGTACAAGAGAGTTTTTCCAATTTAAGTGACATTATTCGAAATGAGATTATTTATTGAATTCAGAGTCGCCACTTGGGATAGTTTAGTTGGTGTCCCAAGTCACCGGTTTATTTTAATCCCAAATCGAGGAATATTTGACTTTCTTTGTGAAGTCTGCGAACCAGAAATTCTGAATAAGGAATTCTGTTTACCCGAGGGAAGGTGTTAGACACCCCCGAATTCCATGGTTCTAGCACGGTCGCTTAAACTATCATAATTGGCCTATTATCCGATTTTAATACATGTTTTAGCCTATGGTATGATTTTAGAAATTATTAACCGCTTTATTTTATTTTAAAGAAGATTTAACGTCGTTTAAAACATGAATTTGGATCGCACCACATGAAATGCACCCGCAATCCGAAACACATTTTATTCAACGTTATTGAGTTTTGGATTTGGGTCACATGAAATGCACACCCGAATTTAGGAAGGAAATGTTATTAAAATAACGCGCCTAAAGCGACTACGCATTTTTAGCTTTGCGAGGGCCATAGAAATTTGCTAAATGGCGCGCCTCGAATTCTAAGGATTTTAAAAAAATAATAAAATAAGGGCCACGCGTTTGAGATTTTATTTGGCGCGGCGCACCTCAACTCTAATTTTAAAGGAAATTTGGACTAATCTTTGGAGGTCCATAAACTAATTGATCTCATTTACTTATGGCTCACCTCCCCTAATTAAAGCGATTAGCTAGCTGACTAAAGTTTGGAGAACTCAGGAATTACTAAATTAGCGCTTGTATTATCCTTTGATGGAATCATGAGGGCAGACGGATAATGGATCACTTGAAACTAATTGGGTGTCACGATAGCCACTAATGGTGAGCTCTTTTGAAGACAACCGCATATAACCCAAACGGACCATTGTCCTATTCTCATGTGAATCCAAATCTGGACCCGATAACATTGGCCAACACACAACAACAAATGCACATGAAACCAGAATTGCGGCATGCCTCGAATAATCATATTTAGAAAAGAAAAGCTGAACGTTGTGCAAAACACAGAATTTATAACCCAATTTCGAGTAAACTAAATTTGAACGCACGAGATGAAATATGAAATCCAGTCACAAACTTGACTACAGCAAATGAGAGAAACCTTGCATAGACCAGCTAATTTTTGGTAACATGTCAAACCATAAGCTCATTGTTTGAGTCCTAGTTTTTAAGAACACAAATGCCTCCCTCGAATTCAAAAAAAATAGCAGTATGATGAAAGACTATGATACAAAATTCAGGTTCTGAAATAAGAAAACTAAGCTAAGCCTAAAATCAATTTAAACTGGATCTTAAAGAAAACCAAGAAACATGTCCAGATTTCTGCTGTAAGCGAGCAAACACGCACACAAATCAAGTTCAGAAACTATGATATTGAACCCTCAACCCAACTTGCATACGAGATCCATATTACAACAGACTTGAAAGCTTATCTAAGACATATTTAAAAGTCCAAAACATCCTGAATCATGCCATATTTAGACAATTTTAAACCCATATCTTAAAACAAAAATGAGCAACACAACATGACTACATTTCAGAGGCTTCATCCAAGTTAACAACCAGCATATGATGCATTGAACACCAGTTTTCTAATTACATATTTAGAGAGGAAAAAGGCAGGAATCGAAAGTAAGCACAACAAAAGAGCTAAACTATGAACACAAATGCTATGACTATTGATCACAGCTCTTGACTTCCATTTCTCAATTCCAAGTCCAACTTTTACATTAGGTGGGGTGTAGAAACATGTACCTAGAATAATGAAAACAAAAGTGAGGTTCAGCAGATGAGAAAGCAGCACCAGCACAGCAAGGTTCAACACCAACAGCCCATTTCAAATAGGAAATGATGTGAAAACAGTTCCGAGCACTACCCAAAGCAAATCTTCAACCCAAAACTTTTGAAACCAAAAACTCACATGAACCAGAAAATTGCTTCAGAAATTCAAAAACCTCAAAGTTAAAGGCAAAAACATAATGAAACAGTAGTTTTCTGATATTTTTCAGCCGTTTTTGAGTTTTTCTTGATTTCTATCTCTTAAGCTCTTCCCAAATCTCATTTCAGCTCTCCCTTTAGCAATGCCCAAATCTCATTTCAGCTCTCCCTTTAGCAATGCCTTTATAGGCAAGCTATTAGGGCAGCAGAAATAATCCAGGTTTTGCTTTTTGGGCCTTTCACAATTTATTTTTGCTGCTTGGTCCTTAAATTACTGACTTGCTTGCCAATTAAACCTATTTCCTAAGGCAGTTAACAATAGATTCCTTAACTACAATCCCCAAGTTACCCTGTTTTTACCAAACGAACAGGGGTCAATTTGACCCAATGGTCCAATTTTATAACTGGGCTTGCCCTTCTTTTCCTAAGTGGGTCAAAAAAATTCCAAGACTCAAATAAACAATTAGCCCAACTAAAATCTGAAATACTAACAAAATGTAAACATTTTTAGCAATCAAATCCTAGACTACTCAACCTATTAACCAGAATTGCTAAATTAGTGAACTGAATTAACGAACTAATATTATTAATTAAAGAAAAAAAATGTAAAGTTAATCATGCATGAACAGATAATTACGGAAAAACTAAAACACACAAACAATGACCAAAACACATTTGAATTCAAAATGATTTTCTGAAAATTAAACGAACTAAAACAAAACTAAAGGGAACGACTAGCCTGAACTAAAGGAACACATGCAGAAGGTCTTTGAGAAACCAAAAAGAAGAAGAAGAATTATAAAAGAAAAATAATAAAGGAAGATGAAGAAGAGACTCTTAGAATACCTGTCCAAAACAGGTAAGTAAGAAACCTGGAATCGACCCTTTGAATAGTCCTGTTATGGGTCAAATTAGATCTTAATCGCGTGTTCTCGATGAAAACATGCGACTAAAGTCCAATCCAAACCCAAAACTTCGTCCAACTGATAGTTTGGGATTTTAGGGTTCACCTTTGATCCGATATTCGAGAAGATTCAAGGGGATCCGAAACAAAAGGAGTGGGGATTTGAGGTGAGGGGGGTTTGGAGGTCAAGGGGTGTCGGTTTGGTAGTGATTGGTGGTGGCGCCGTCACCGGAGAAAACAAGGGCGGCGGTAGGGTTCGGAGCTTTGATCGGACATTCGAGGGGTTCTAGGTGGATTTGAGGAGAAGTGATTGGAGATTTGGGAAGAAGGGGTCGAGGAGAATCTATGGTGTTAATTTGATGGCATTTGGCCGCCGGCCGCCGCCGTGGGCGATTTTCGGGGTACCGCAGGCGGCGGTTCATGGCGACGTTACACTGGGTTTCTAAAGGGTTGTGGAGAGACGGTGATTT
>NW_017670253.1:476234-616716 GCF_001879085.1 Nicotiana attenuata | reverse complement strand
TATATATATATATATATGTATATATATATATATAGTAACTCCCTAGTTCAGAACCGTTGGATTGATGAGATCCAACAATTGGGGTTAAAATGGGGCAATACGGGGTCGTTTGGAGGGTAAGGCGGGTGGACCGAATAAGGAACACGGGTTTGGGCTTGTTTGGTCGGGTTCATGGGGAATTTGATTTGGGCTTGAGGAAAATTAAACAAAAGGGCCCAAAATCTGATCTTCTTTTATTTCCCTTCTTTTCTTTTCAATATCGAATTTCTTTTCTTTTTTTTTCAAATTAAAACAAAACACTAAATTAATCCTTAAACTAAATCATTCCACCAAATTAAACTAATTACTCAAAATACTAATTATCACAACTAATTAAAGATCAATTTAAAAGAAAACTAACAAAATTTAAAGCTAAAAATTAAACAATGCAAAATAAATCCTTTTTTTTTTGTGATTTTCCATTTTTGTAAAACAACAATTTACCAATTAATCTAAAAAAACTTAAAATTAAATCCTAAATGCAAATGCAATGTATTTTTTTATTTTTTATGAATTAAATAAAATTAAACATGCACACAGAATGCAAACAAACAGGAAAATTCTGCAATAATTCTTAAATAGCAAATAATTAAAAGGAAAAATCTAATTTTGGGAATTCTGTAGGAGTAATTCATGCGAGGCAAAAATCATGTGCTCACAGCTGCCCCTCTTTGCTCGGAGACACGAAGGGTTTTCGGGCAAAGAAAGAATGAGCAACTATGAAGGATTTTTGCCTGCTTGACACTCCATGAGAAGCATTTTTGAAAAGTGTCTGACCGAACCTTGCTTCAAAGGTTGCCTACATATCCTTGGCTATAAAGGAAATAGGTCAGTGTAGTTCTGGAAGTTTTGGTAGCCGGGACTACTGGGAGCTGTGATTTCACTGTTGCTGCTGCTGCTACTGCTCGCTGACCTCCTTATTACACCAAATTGAAAATCAAAAGCTAAGCTAGCTAGGCTTATCAACTAAGAGTTGCAAGATTCCTATCTATAAATCTCTTGAAGCTTGATCTTGACTCTTAGCTGGTTTTTGCTGTTGACTCCGGTCTGAATCTTGATGCTCGTCAGCTGCATGTGCTGGTTCTTTTTTCAGATTTTGGACCAAAACGGGACATGCGAAGCTTGTGACTTCAATCCAGTTTTGAGCAGTCCGCATCCTTCTCCACTTCGGCACTTTGAGTTCATTATTTTTTTTGTTCTTTTCCTCCTTTTCATTATTTTGGATTGAGAATCATTCTCTTGGTCATTTCGAATCCTGTGCCTCGAGGTCAAACCTGATCAAACACCAAAAACAAACGAACGAACGAAATTTTTCTGCCCCAGTTTTCACTAGGAAAATTTCGTGAGTTATTTGTAACACAAATATATGCTGTTTCTTTATTGAAAGCAACAAAAGTCAGGATTATGTATCATTGGAAATAGGGAATGCAGCCCTAAATTGGGAAGATTACCAGGTTATGCTGGGAAAATGACCGGGTTATGCCGGAAAAGAAAAAGGGTCATTGGGTTATGCCGGGGAAGACATCAGGTTATGCCGGAAGAAAAGAAAAAATATCCCTGGGTTATGCCAGGGAGGTCCACGGGTTATACCGGGATATAAGAAAAAGGGTCCTTGGGTTATGCCAGGGAGGTTGATCGCTGCCAACTCGACGGTACACTAAGGTAGGAAGAGCGGGTCGCAATAGCTTTTACCCGAATAGTGGTTCGGGATCGAATTTCCACAGGGAGCTAGTAGTGGAGTTGTATTATCTGTCTAGTCTGGAGATGCGGTTGTACTCCTAATGTCACTTCAAACATTTTTGGTTTTCTTTGATTCTTATAACTACTATTATTAAACTAATGACTAAAACTAAATTATGCTACGAGAATATTGCTAGGTTGTATTTAATATAGAGAGAGGCACTAGGGTCGTGGCATTGCCTAGGTGGCTAATCAACGGGTAGATGCTACTAAGAATAGATTGACATATTTGGGGCTTATGCTATAACCGTTGCACAATTGTACCCACTCTCACACCTCCTGGTAGAGAGAGTGATTTTGCCCAATTGACTCTCTCGAGACCAATTGGGTAGGCCAATTAGACCAAGCAACTAGGGTTCAAGTAGGGTGATTACTCTCTCGAGATTTAACCCGTTAATTGGGACTACCATTTCTCACGGGTCCATCCCAATTCCTTGTTGGGTCAATTTTGGGGTCATGGACTCTCTTTCTCAAGAAGAGTTAAACCCACAAAGCTAGAATCAGTGTTTGCAACCACCAATCCTTAATTAAAACCTAAAATCAACCCAAATAACAAACACCCAATATCAATCTACCCTTAGATGGTAACACCCATCAAATTACCCATACTAGGGTTGAGCCACAACCCTAGCTAGTGAGTTTAGCTACTCATGCTAGATACAGAAATTAAAGAAATAGATGAAGAAGTAAGCATATTAATTAATTGCTAGGAAGAAAATACAATAATGATGAGCAAAAGTGCAAAAATGGCTACAATATTCGGTCTCACGAGCTCAGCTGCGTTCAGAACATAAAACTTAACCTAAAATGGAAAAAGGTCCTATTTATACTGGGCTTGAAAAACTGGACAAAAATACCCCTGCGGGGTCAGCGTGGACCGCGCAAACATGACCGCGGCCGCAGTGGCTCTTGAACTCCTGGTTTCTGCTTCTCTGAAGTTGAGGACCGCGGACCGCATGAAAATGTAGCGCAGTCGCGGTGGAAATGTAGCGCGGCCGCGCAGAAATGAACGCGGGCCGCTGTGCTTGGAATTGGCCAAATTTTTGCTCTCTGAATCTCTGCTCTGCGTACCGCGTAAAAGAGTAGCGCGGCCGCGGAGCCTGACTGAGGACCGCGTGGAAATAACCGCGGCCGCATAGCATGTCCCTTGAATTTCCATCCTCTGATCCTCCTAGTGCGGCCGCGGTCACAGTAGCGCGGTCCGCACTAGGTCCTCTTTTCCTCAACTTACTTAGTCTGTGACACTTGAGCAGGTTTCACTCCTTTTTGAGCCGATATTTGACATTCGTCGCTTTGTCGATCAAACCTGCAATCAAGTAAAACTTGTGAGCATTTTGCGACTATTTTGTAGCAATTTATAACCAAATCATAGGCATGTAGGGGCATAAAACACGTTAAAATCCTAACTTATCAACTCCCCCAAACTTAAGCCTTTGCTTGTCCTCAAGCAAACAAAATAAGACCCACCCCTTAAAGGAAAATCCAGGTAATTCCAGCTATCCTAAAGCAACCTCAAGAAGCATCAATTGGGACTAACAATTTCCCTCATTACGAATGCGTCATTAACACATTTAAACTTTTGAAAAACCATGGATCAAGTGTGACACAAGAGCATCAAGAGTTGACACACTTCATCAAAGAGCTTCTCTCAATTACTTTGGTCATTGTGGAACCTAAACTCACACATCCTCAACTCTCCCTAAGAGAACCTCACCTTTTAGAGTATTAACACACAAACCAAGGTTAATGGAGTTCCACTCATCTCTGTCAAGAAGAAGGTCACAAGTCCAGCTATAGGTACCATATGCTTGCCCCTTATGTAAGTATCCACTAATGTAGGTTTCCTTCAACTCATGATCCTATAGGGCTTTTGTGGTGTCATTATGAAGGCTTTGGGTAAGGGTAGGAAATGTTTCTATTCAAGTGGGTTCAATCTTCCCTTAAACACTTCTTTTGATTCATTATGGGACAACTCTCTTGACTCTTTGAGTATTTCACTTCTTTACAAGGGGTTAGAGAGATACATTGTCACTCTTTCTTATGCATTTCAAAACATTTCTCCTTTTTTCTACTTTTTCCACACCTTTTTCACTTTTGTTTTCCTTGAATCCCTTTTTATTCTTGTTCACATTGGAATTGCTTTTTGTCTTTTTCTTTTCTTGCTTTTTCAATTCCTCCCTTTTTCTTTTGCTTTTGTACCTTTTTACCACTTTGTTTCCATTCTCGTCTCTCCCCCCAAACTTAGACATTTGCCATTACTCAAGGAAAGATTTGGGTTCCAAGAGAGGGTAATCATTTAGAACGGGTATATGCTTGTAGCATTGGTTCTTGAAAGAAAAGGTTTAAGGCACAAAAGGGTTAACTAGGGATCATCTTTTTTTTGGTAGGCTATGTAATTGTTCAACTTAACATTCGGATAAATGAGAGCCTATAATCACTTCTCAAGTCAAATTTCACCTAAGATTTCCCCTCAACAAACATTTAGGGCAAGTTCTAGACCATTGGCTCAGACTTGGACTCACAATTCGATTCCTCACAACACACGCTAGGGGATTGCTAAAGACAACGAGTCGAGGGCCCACAACGACCTTAGTTATGATTCAGGCACACAATGGTCCGAAAAGACCACATGATGATTGTTTGGCCAACGCAAGAGTCTCAAAGCCACGGCTTTCACCATCCTAAACACAACATTATGTCTTTGACCATGGGATCAAAGGCAAATGTGCTAGGCCCAAGTGAAGCTTTGCTTGAGGTACCCTTAACTACAACTATCAAAAACAAAAGAAAATTCAAAGAAACGGACTCAACCCTTAAGAAGGTTATCACTCCATCCATCACTGGGAAGAGCCACCCAGATAACACAATACTCCACCCTCGGAAAGAACCATGGCCTTAGGAAAACCAAGGGCTTATTGGAAGCGTCAAAAACAAAACTAGAGGCTACGAGCCCAACCATAAAGCTAAAAACAATTTTTTTTTTGCGAAAATAGAAAATAGAATGAATATTTACAATAGGGGATTAGAATATACAAACGGGGGATGAATATATACAAAATGTAACTTAACTTTATATACAAACCAAAATAGAAGATAAAAAGTACCGAATGTAAAGTTATTTACATGCTAAATAGAAAATCAACCAAAAGGAATAAAAACTGAGTCAAATATGTACAGTCATCCAGATAGTCAACAAAAAAGTAGGGCGCACCCCTACGAATAAGAGCTGGCATTGTCCCCAATGCCAACTACCAAAATAAGCATCAAAAAAGTCAAAGCAAAGGATATAGGGACTTCCTAAGCCTGGTCCGTCTGCATGGGGTCATCAATGGTCGCCAAGTCCTCCGTATGTGCGGGAGCCTCCTGCTGCTCAACTGCTGGGACTGGAGCCTGCTCCTGGACCGGCTGTATGAGAGGTGCATCCTGAGGCAAAGTGGAGGAGCTTCCTTGTCACGACCCGGATTTCCCACCCTCGGGAGTCGTGATGGCGCCTACTAATAGGAGCTAGGCAAGCCAACTCAATTTACTTCTTTTAGCAATTATTGTCCATTTAATGAAGACAAAACATGATATGATAAAGCGGAAGTCTCAAATATAATTAACCGAAAGAAATGTGGAAGTTAAACAAAATCCTCTACCCAAGACTGGTGTCACAATACTCACGAACGACTAGAGAATACTAAATACAAGGTTTGAATGAAACATAGAACTGTCTTCTTCGGTACAAATGATAACAAACTGAATAAAATAGAAAGGGACTCCGGGCCTGCGGACGTCAGCAGGGCTACCTCGAATGTCCCTGGACTGAAAGCTCGCTCCCAGAATGCTACTGTTACTCAAATGCTTCTCCAACACCTGGATCTGTGCAAAAATATGCACAGAGTGTAGCATCAGCACAACCGACCCCATGTGCTGGTAAGTGCCTGGCCTAACCCCGGCGAAGTAGTGACGAGGCTAGACCAAACTACCAGATAAATTTGTGCAGATATATATATACAAGTACAACAAAATAATAGCGGAAAGTAAAAAATTAAAACTGGGAGGGGAACATGCTTATGGGGTAGCAGATAAAATGGAATATCGGGAATAACAAAAGAAACTACATCTGATTTCTTCTAACACAGAATAAGGGAAAACAATCCACTTTCACTTGTTTCAATTTCCTCTCGTTGCAGGCGTGCAACTCGATCCCATTTCTCATAATATCACGTGGTAGGCGTACCACTCGATCCCATTTCATAATATCCCGTGGTAGGCGTACCACTCGCTCCCATTTCATAATATCACGTGGTAGGCGTACCACTCGCTCCCATTTCATAGTATCACGTGGTAGGCGTACCACTCGCTCCCATTTTATAGTATCACGTGGTAGGCATACCACTCGCTCCCATTTCGTAGTATTACGTGGTAGGCGTACCACTCGCTCCTATTTCATAGTATCACGTGGTAGGCGTACCACTCGCTCCCATTTTATAGTATCACGTGGTAGGCGTACCACTCGCTCCCATTTCATAGTATCTCGTGGCCGGCGTGCCACACGATCCCATTTCATACTATCTCGTGGTCGGCGTTCCACATGTTCCCATGGCTATCAACACAATACACAAAATAATCCCGGTAAGGGAGAAAGGTGTTATAATAAACTATCCCGGCAAGGGAACAAGATAATATAATAAACTATCCCGGCAAGGGAACAAGATAATATAATAAACTATTCTGGCAAGAGAACAAGATAATACAATAAACTATCCCGGCAAGGGAGAATCCAGCTATAACCAAACTTACTCAATTTCTACTTAACACAATTAAATCAATGCTCAGTGTCAAAGATTCCAACCAAGTCCTCATAACCAATAATTAAGAATTCGATAATAAAGCAATTCAGGACTCACGGTCATGCTCGACACCAGTGTATAGATACTCGTCACCATGCCTATACACCGTACTCGACAAATAGCAATTAACAAATAAGACTCTACTCCTATTCCCTCAAGCCAAAGTTAGACCAAACACTTACCTCAACTTCCACGGCTAAATCAATCCACAACGACCGCTTTCCCTCTCGAATTCGGCTCCAACTCAATCAAATCTAAGAAATAACGACTTTATAATATCAATAATAGCTAAACAAATCAAACCCAATGCCTAAATATAGATTCCCAACCTTTCTTCCAAAAATTCGACCCCGGGCCCGCTTGGTCAAAACACGAGGTTCGGACCAAATTCATATCACCCATTCCCCCTCGAGCCCGGATATACAATTTGTTCTCAAATACGACCCCAAAACGAGGTCTAAATCAAAGAAAATTGAAAATCCCTAACTCTACCCATTTTCCCCAATTTCAACCCTAGATTACATGATTTGAGCTTAGGAATTTGATAAATGATGATGGAAAATGAAGGAGACAAGTTAAACAATACTTACCCAAGAAGCTTTGATGAAGAAATGCCCTAACAATCGCCTAGAAGCTTTGGAGAAGAAAGGGTTCGTGTATTTTTTGAATAAAACCCGACACTGTTCTGTTTTTATGACTTAAAAATCGCTGGGTGAAATTACCCTACGCGTTCGCGACAGTAGGGTCGCGTTCGCGAAGGGCAGAAATTGACAACCATCGCGTTCGCGAGTGGAAAGTGCGAACGCGAAGAGGAAAAATTCTGGGGTCCAAAGTCTGGTCTATGCGAACGGGTAATTTATGATGCGAACACGAAGAAGAGGTTTACAAAGCTACGCGAACGCGAGTCTGTTAATGCGAACGCGTAGAGGAAGAATACTGGAGTCCAAGGTTTGGCTTACGCGATCGCGGTACTTGAAATGCGAACGCGAAGGAGGCGGACTCAGAAGCTATGCGAACGCGAAGGGGGTATTGCGATCGCGATGAAGGATTTCACTGTGTAAAAATTGCAGAAAAATTTGATGCCTTCCTAAGTTCAAAACCATCCCGAACACCTCCGAAAACACTCCCGAGCCCTCGGGGCTCCTAACCAATCACACACACTAACTCAACAACATCCTACGAACTCAACCGTGCTATCAAATCNTCAATTAACGCTATGTGATCGCGAGCATGCTGACGCGAACGCGAAGAGGGATGATGCTGAAGCTTCACGAGCGCGTGGGTTACATCGCGAACGCGAAGAAGAAAAATAAGTTCTGCAACAGCTGAAGCAAACCTGCACTTTCCCTAAGTCAAAAACCATCTCGAAACACCCCCGAGCCCTCGGGGCTCCTAACCAAACACATACACTGACTCAATAACATCCTACGAACATAACCGTACGATCAAATCGCCAAGATAACATCAAAAACAATGAATCAAACCTCAAAATCAATAGTTTTTCTTCAACTTCCTAAAAATTCAAATTTAGAACTTATAGTCCGAAACACGTCAAACGGCGTCTGATTTCAACCAAACTTCACAGAAATATCTTAAATCACACATAAGACCTGTACCGGGCGCCGGAACCAAAATACGGGCCCGATACCAACACGTTCTAATCAATTTCCTTTTCAAATTTCCATATTAATTTCTGAAAAATAATTTCACAGAAAAATTCATTTCTCGGGCTCTCGAACTCGGAATTCGACTCCGGGCATATGCCCGAGTCTCATATTTTTCTACGGACCCTCCGAGACCGTCAAATCACGGGTCCGGGTCCGGGTCCGTTTACTCAACATGTTGACCAAAGTCAACTTTATTCATATTAATATCAAAATTCATAATTTTTTACACAAAATTCATATTTAAGCTTTCCGGCTACGCGCCCGAACTGCGCACGCAAATCGAGGAAAGTAAAAATGAGGTTTTCAAGGCCGCGGAAGCACGGAATGAAAGAGAAAACAGGTGATGACCCTTTGGGTCATCACATTCTCCACCTCTAAAACAACCGTTCGTCCTCTAACGGACAAAAGAAAGAAGTACCTGAGTCGTCCTGCATCAACACTGCTCTAAGCCCATCACGGGGAGCATCACAATAAACTACATAAGGCCCTGAACTTGAATACTCTCTGCTGACACAACATTGCCCAGAAATGCAACTGAACACAACCAGAACTCACTCTTGGAGAACTTTGCATATAACTGACTACCCCTCAGAGTTTGAAGAACCACTCTAAGGTGCTGCTCGTGCTCCTCCTGGCTGCGGGAATATACCAATATATCATCAATGAAGACCATCACGAACGAATCCAAATAAGGCCTGAACACTCGGTTCATCAAATCCATGAAAGCTGCTGGGGCATTTGTCAATCCAAAAGACATGACCATGAATTCATAATGCCCATACCGAGTGCGGAAAGCTGTCTTAGGGACATCGGATGCCCTAATCCTCAACTGATGGTAGCCAGATCTCAAGTCAATCTTGGAAAATACCCTGGCACCCTGAAGCTGGTCGAACAAATCATCAATCCTCGATAGTGGATACTTATTCTTGACCGTTACCTTGTTCAATTGTCGGTAATCAATGCACATTCTCATCGAACCATCCTTTTTCTTCACAAATAACACCGGCGCGCCCCAAGGAGAAACACTGGGTCTAATGAAACCCTTCTCAAGAAAATCCTGCAACTGATCCTTTAACTCTTTCAACTCTGACGGGGCCATGCGATACAGCGGGATAGAAATGGGCTGCGTGCCTGGAGCCAGATCAATACAAACATCGATATCCCTGTCGGGCGGCATACCCGACAGGTCTAAAGGGAAAACCTCGGGGAACTCCCGAACAATAGGAACAGAATCAACAGAAGGGACCTCTGCACTGGAATCGCGAACATACGCCAGATAAGCTAGACACCCCCTTCTCGACCACGCGTCGAGCCTTAACATATGAAATAACACTGCGGGTGGTATGACCTGGGGTCCCTCTCCACTCTAAACAGGGCAAATATGGTAAAGCCAAGGTCACGGTCTTCGCGTGACAATCCAAGATAGCATGATACGGGGACAACCAATCCATCATAATATAACGTCGAAATCCACCATGTCCAAGAGCAATAAATCAACACGGGTCTGAAGACCCTCAAACACTACCACACAGGAACGATGCACTCGGTCGACCACTATAGAATCACCCACCGGTGTAGATACATGAACAGGAATACTCAAAGCATCACTAGGCATGACCAAGTACGGTACAAAAATAGGACGACACGTACGAATACGTAGACCCAAGGTCAAATAGCACTGAAGCATCTCTAATACGAATCAGAATGGTACCTGTAATGTCTGCATCTGAAGACTCAGNATCTATGAAATAATGACTTTACAATATTAATAATAGCTAAACAAACTAAACCCAATGCCTAAATATGAATTTCTAAGCTTTCTTCCCAGAATTCCAAAAATCGACCCCGGGCCTGCTTGGTCAAAACACGAGGTTCGGACCAAAATTAAATTCCCCATTCGTCCACGAGCCCGAATATATAATTTATTTTCAAATCCGACCCCAAAACGAGGTCTACTATCAAGAAAAAGTAAAAAGCCCTAGTTCTACCCATTTCCCCCCAATTTCTACCCTAAATTACATGATTTAGGCTTTGGAATTCAATAAATAATGATAGAAAATGAAGAAAACGAGTTGGGATTTACTAACCCAAGAGGTCTTGATGAAAGGAAGCTTCAATGGATGCCTAAGGACCTTGGAAAAGAAGAAACTCGGATGTTTTTATGAAAATTTCGCGACTACACTGTTCTGAANTGACCATACTCACCACACTCATAACATCTACACAAACGCTGCAGCTGAGGAAACTGAGGCTGACCCTGTCGACCTGAATGACCACCTGAAGTACCATGAGCGACCTGGAGAGCTGACTAAAAGGGCCTAGGAGGATGGCCTCTACCATAAGAACCTCTACCTCCAGACAAGGTACCACTGAATCTGCCTGCATGACGTGGCCTCTTATCCGACCCATGACCACCTCCCTGTGGCAAAACCCTCTCAACTCTACGGCCCACATCGGCCGCCTCCTGAAAAGTGATCTCACTCCCGGCCTGAGCTACTGTACCCGGCTGACCTGCCACCGCTAGCTGAACTCCTGGAAGCAAACCCGCTCAAATGACGCTCTCCACAAAGCCTACCAATTTAACTAAAGCGTCCTGAAGAACTGGGGTGGCTATGAACCCCTCTGGGACCTGAGCTAGGCCCACCAGAGCTGCTGGAGCTGGGATCTCCTCGTCATAACCAATCTGAGGCTCCACCTCTAGGGCAGCTGCTCGAGGCTCGAGCTGTTGCGCGGTAGAAGAGGAAGCACGTGTTATCGCCATCTGCGAAAGAACAGCGTAGAAATTCAATCGGTACTTGAGAAATAGAACCGCACGACAAGAAAGAACAAATGTGAAACTTTCCTAATTCTGTAGCCTCTGGGGGATAAATACAGATGTCTCCATACCGATCCCTCAGACTCTACCGAGTTTGTCCGTGAGTTGTGAGACATATGTAACCTAGTGCTTTGATACCAACATGTCACGACCCAGATTTCCCACCCTCGGGAGTCGTGATGGCGCCTACTAATAGGAGCTAGGCAAGCCAACTCAATTTACTTCTTTTAGCAATTATTGTCCATTTAATGAAGACAAAACATGATATGATAAAGCGGAAGTCTCAAATATAATTAACCGAAAGAAATGTGGAAGTTTAACAAAATCCTCTACCCAAGACTGGTGTCACAATACTCACGAACGACTAGAGAATACTAAATACAAGGTTTGAATGAAACATAGAACTGTCTGCTTCGGTACAAATGATAACAAACTGAATAAAATAGAAAGGGACTCCGGGCCTGCGGACGTCAGCAGGGCTACCTCGAATGTCCCTGGACTGAAAGCTCGCTCCTAGAATGCTACTGCTACTCAAATGCTGCTCCAACACCTGGATCTGTGCAAAAAGATGCACAGAGTGTAGCATCAGCACAACCGACCCCATGTGCTGGTAAGTGCCTGGCCTAACCCCGGCGAATTAGTGACGAGGCTAGACCAAACTACCAGATAAACCTGTGCAGATATATATATATACAAGTACAACAAAATAATAGCGGAAAGTAAACAATTAAAACTGGGAGGGGAACATGCTTATGGGGTAGCAGATAAAACAGAATATCAGGAATAACAAAAGAAACTACATCTGATTTCTTCTAAAAAAGAATAAGGGAAAACAAACCACTTTCACTTGTTTCAATTTCCTCTCGTTGCAGGCGTGCAACTCGATCCCATTTCTCATAATATCACGTGGTCGGCGTACCACTCGATCCCATTTCATAATATCACGTGGTAGGCGTACCACTCGCTCCCATTTCATAATATCACGTGGTAGGCGTACCACTCGCTCCATTTCATAATATCACGTGGTAGGCGTACCACTCCCTCCCATTTCATAGTATCACGTGGTAGGCGTACCACTCGCTCCCATTTCATAGTATCTCGTGGTCGGCGTGCTACACGATCCCATTTCTTTCAACACAATACATAAATTAATCTCGACAAGGGAGAAAGATGTTATAATAAACTATCCCGGAAAGGGAACAAGATAATATAATAAACCATCCCGGCAAGGGAACAAGATAATATAATAAACTATCCCCGCAAGGGAGATCCAGCTATAACCAAACTTACTCAATTTCTACTTAAAACAATTAAATCAATACTCAGTCTCATCAATTACTGGCTCAGTGTTAAAGATTTCCAACCAAGTCCTCATAAACAACAATTAAGAATTCGATAATATAGCAATTCAGGACTCACGGTCATGCTCGACACCAGTGTATAGATACTCGTCACCATGCCTATACACCATACTCGACAAATAGCAATTAGCAAAAAGACTCTACTCATATTCCCTCAAGCCAAAGTTAGACCAAACACTTACCTCAAATGCTCCAAAATCAACTCAAGCCTCTAGTATAGCTTTACCCCTCGAATTCGGCTCCAACTCAGTCAAATCTATGAAATAATGACTTTACAATATTAATAATAGCTAAACAAACTAAACCCAATGCCTGAATATGAATTTCTAAGCTTTCTTCCCAAAATTCCAAAAATCGACCCTGGACCCGCTTGGTCAACACACGAGGTTCGGACCAAAATTAAATTCCCCATTCATCCACGAGCCCGAATATATAATTTATTTTCAAATCCGACCCCAAAACGAGGTCTACTATCAAGAAAAAGTAAAAAGCCCTAGTTCTACCCATTTCCCCCCAATTTCTACCCTAAATTACATGATTTAGGCTTTGGAATTCAATAAATAAAGATAGAAAATGAAGAAAACGAGTTGGGATTTACTAACCCAAGAGGTCTTGATGAAAGGAAGCTTCAATGGATGCCTAAGGACCTTGGAAAAGAAGAAACTCGGATGTTTTTATGAAAATTTCGCGACTACACTGTTCTGAAACTTAAAAATATAACTGGGCAAAATTGCCCTTCGCGTTCGCGGAAAGGGAGTCGCATTCGCGAAGGGTTGACTTAACTGACCATCGCGTTCGCGATGGGGAAGGATGCGAACGAGAAGAGAAAAGGCTGGGGGTCCAGGATTTAGGTCTACGCGATCGCGTGTACACATACGCGAACGCGATGAAGGGGGTTGAGATGCTACGCGTTCGCGAGTGATGGCATGCGAACGCGAAGAAGGAAATTTGGCCAAGTCCCCCAGGATCAATTAACGCTATGCGATCGCGAGCATGATGACGCGAACGCGAAGAGGGATGAAGCTGAAGCTTCACGAGCGCGTGGGTTACATCGCGAACGCAAAGAAGAAAAATAAGTTCTGCAACAGCTGAAGCAAACCTGCACTTTCCCTAAGTCAAAAACCATCTCGAAACACCTCCAAAACACCCCCGAGCCCTCGGGGCTCCTAACCAAACACATACATTGACTCAACAACATCCTACGAACTTAACCGTGAGATCAAATCGCCAAGATAACATCAAAAACAATGAATCAAACCTCAAAATCTATAGTTTTTCTTCAACTTCCTAAACTTTCAAATTTAGAACTTATAGTCCGAAACACGTCAAACGACGTCCGATTTCAACCAAACTTCACAGAAATATCTTAAATCACATATAAGACCTGTACCGGGCGCCCGAACCAAAATACGGGCCCGATACCAACACGTTCTAATCGATTTCCTTTTCAAATTTCCATATTAATTTCTGAAAAACAATTTCACAGAAAAATTCATTTCTCGGGCTCTT
This sequence comes from Nicotiana attenuata, assembly GCF_001879085.1. NCBI lineage: Eukaryota > Viridiplantae > Streptophyta > Magnoliopsida > Solanales > Solanaceae > Nicotiana > Nicotiana attenuata. The sequence continues at coordinate 602,750 of NW_017670253.1, read as the reverse complement.
GACCTCGAAATTCGACTCCGGGCATATGCCCGAGTCTCATATTTTTCTACGGACCCTCCAGGACCGTCAAATCACGGTCCTGGTCCGTTTACTCAACATGATGACCAAAGTCAACTTTATTCATATTAATATCAAAATTCATCAATTTTTACACAAAATTCATATTTAAGCTTTCCGGCTACGCGCCCGAACTGAGCACGCAAATCGAGGCAAGTAAAAATGAGGTTTTCAAGGCCTCAGAAGCACGGAATGAAAGAGAAAACAGGTGATGACCCTTTGGGTCGTCACACTCCTGTGGGACTGCCACCTCAATAACTGCATCCGCTGTGCTGGGGAGCTTCCTCTTCTTCCTAGGTTGTCTGGGTACCTGTTCCTGCTCTAGCTGTGGCACTGGTGGTGCTACTGGAGGGGCTGGATCCCCAAATAACAAGTCTAAAGGCATCTGGTCTGCCAATAGCTTGTCTACATCTTTCCGCAGCTCTTTCACGGACTCTTTGGAAGCCCGTGATCTCCTCATCTTCCTGTGCTCCTTGGCAAGCTCCTTCAGAGCCTTGCCATGTGACTCCACTGCTGCAGATAAGGTAGCCTTAGTCTTCAAAATCTTTTCCTAGTTCTCCAGGAGCTTCTTCAAAGTGTCCTTAATAGACTGAGGAATCAGAGCCGGCTGAGGTGCTGACTGGGTCTGAATAGTGGAAGACAAGGTGCACAACTTGGATGTCGCTGCTGACATCCAGTTGTTCAGGCTAGCCAATGTCACACTAAGCTGATGGGCAGTGAAGGGATGAGTCCTAGAAGATGGCACTCCCAGGCCAGCTGAAGTACTGGGACCAGCAGCAGAAGAAGGTCCTGGAGGCGAGTCCTCAACCGTAGTGGCAGCAGGTATGGTGGAAGGCTCGGTAGAAGGCTCTACCGGAACTGGCTCCTCAGACTGGCCAGTTGGGGCAGAAGCAGGCGGCTGGTACTTCTTAGACTTAGGGTTGTCCGGACCCTGCATACTATACCAAGAGTAAGGAGCCACAGGCTTGGTCTTGACATCATATCTTCTCTTCTCCACCTCCAGGTCCCGGAAATACAGTGATAGGGTGTTGGGAAAAGGATAATCCCTGTCATGCTCTTGCCCTACTGCAGAAATCACACGGGACATCACATTGCCCACGTTTATAGGGTACCCGACCATAATAGATGCAACCAGAACTGCTCGGGTAAGAGGAATGGTCTGATCATGAGTGGAAGGGTCAAGCCGACTGCATACAAATGTCAACCACCCTCGAGCCTCAAAGTTTAATGTCTTTCTGAAAATCTTCTTCCCTGCCTGCAACCACTCTGGCACAGTACTTGGGATTGCCAAGTACTGGGCCAACCAAGGGCGGACTTCCTCACCCATTGCTAACTTAGCCAAATAAAGCGACTCATCTTCATCACGGAACCCCAAATACTCATTTAACGATCTCCCATCAAACAACACTGTTTTGTCTCGAACTTTGGTCACTTTAGTATCTTTGACAATGTGAGCTACATTAGAGTAGAACTCCCAACCATGTGCTCATTAGCATCGATACACTTATCCATGAAGAACTCCCAGCCCCATCTAGTTTTGAGCTCCCTCTGCACGTTCGGGTTGTGGGGTAAAAGGTTAGTGTCAATAAAACTCCTCTCCGGTATCAACTTCCTCACCGGCCACCACTCCCTAAACTTGTGAAATGCCACTTGACTGACAAATCGATCCTCCCAGACTTTAGGTTTCCTAGTTTTTTCAATACCCCCAATCTGAGGCTCACCTCCCTCATCTCTGCCTTCACTCTCCCTAGATAATGAAGCTGTGGGAGAGGTGGAGTATTGCCCACTACCGGCTGCGGACTCGTCAGAAGAATCCGAGACTACGGTCACTGGTCTTTTGGAAGTGGGTGAGGGTGGAGGGGTATCAACTAGGTGGAGGCGGTCAGTTACATGAGTTGGGATTGAATCGGAGGAGATGTCTTTGGAGGGCACATACTCACTCCCCGACGAATGCGAAGTAGCCTTATCAACAACTTTTATCAATTTCCGGGTTCTTTTTATGTTTTCCCTAGCCTGGGAGTGAGTTTTGATATTCTCTTTCCTTTACCCCCTTGGGAGGAACCACCTCTCGCGGGTTTTTGTGATTATTTGGCGCCCCTTTGTTTAACCATTATCTGCAAAGATAAGCATCTAACATTGTTAGTATAAGCACATGCAGTGAAACAGGAGAATGAAATAGATTGCAGAGATAATTGTAGTACAGAGTTGCAGAACTTGTTGCAAAATATAGCACCGCGGACCGCACAAAAGTGACAGCGGTCCGCGGTGGGCAAACGCCCAAAATTACCACTCTCTGAATCTCCCACCGCGGTCCGCACAAAAATGCAACGCGGCCGCAGTGAGCCAGCGCGGACCGCACAAACAGCAGTGCGGCCGCGCTGGAGACTTTTATCTTTCAATCACAAAAGCACCGCGGTCCGCATAAAAATGCAACGCGGACCGCGTCAGGGCAGCGCAGTCGCGCAAAAGTGACCGCGGACCGAGCTGAGCTAGGGTTTACAGGTACTAAGTTAGGGGTGCATTTTTGTCATTCTTGTTCAAGTTTTTATACGTACTTTGTCCCTACTCTGTTCACCCATTGATTAAGCAAATCCAGTGCATTACCCTGGCTTTAAACTAACCTAAACTAGTAGTGAAATAAAAAGAAGAAGCTAAACTACTGAGCAAGCCATAAAAAATAAAAATAAGAAATAATTAATCACAAATGCATGAAATGTTACCAATTTTGTGAAGATTGAATGCAACTAGTCCAAGCAAGTCAGAAAAGTGGTCTCAGAAGAGGGATGAATAGTACAATATACCTCTAGGTTTTCAAAGTGCGAAAAGGGTAAAATGAAACCCTGGGGCCCTATTTATAGAAGAACTGTGGGCACCATACTCACCTACCAGCGCGGCCGCACAGAAGTGACCGCGGACCGCGCTGGGTTTCAACACAAGAAATTCAGAAGGCAACCTTTCGCGGCCGCGTTAAAGTGTACCGCGGACGTGCAGGTTCACCGCAGACCGCACAAACCTTTCTTCGGCCGCGGTGGAAAACTTCAGAGAGCACTGCACTTTAATCATGCCAGCGCGGACCACAGAAAAGTGCATCGCGGTCCTCACTGGTAAACTTCAGAGACTACCAGATGTTTTTCCTTTGTTTTGCACTGCTTCAACACAATCCCTGCAACATCTCACAAACAATTAGCCCAAAAATCCTATGCTACAAAGAAAATCAAAGAGAAAGAAAATGACATGGGTTGCCTCCCAAGAAGCGCCTGATTTAACGTCGTGGCACGACGTATGTTACCATCACATCACTTCAAATGAATGAGTGACACCACGTGGCTGTCATCAAACTTCCCCAAATAATGCTTGACACGATGCCCGTTGACTCAGAAAACGTCACCATTCTTGTTCTTGAGATCAAGAGCACCAAACGGAGTCACACATACAACTTCAAATGGCCCACTCCACTTTGACTTGAGCTTTCCCGGAAATAACCTCAACCGGGAGTTGAAAAGAAGAACCATATCACCAACCTTGAATTCCTTTCCGCGAGCATATTTGTCATGAAGATACTTCATCTTGTCCTTATACAAGGACGAGCTGGAGTAGGCATAGAATCTAAACTCATCAAGCTCATTAAGTTGCTCAACACGGAGATTCGCTGCAACATCCCATTCCAAGTTCAACTTTCTCAAGGCCCACATAGCTTTGTGCTTTAATTCTACCGGAAGATGGCAAGCTTTCCCAAAAACCAACCGGTACGGGGACATACCAATTGGGGTCTTGTAAGCCGTCCGGTATGCCCATAAAGCGTCATCCAACTTTTTCGACCAATTTGTTCTATTTGCATTTACCGTCTTGGAGAAGATACTCTTTATTCTCGGTTGGAGACTTCCACTTGATCACTAGCTTGGGGATGATAGGGGGTGGTCACTTTGTGATTTACTCCATACTTGGCAAGCAATGAATCAAAAGCCTTTTTGCAAAAGTGAGACCCCCCATCACTAATAATAGCACGAGGGGTGCCAAACCTTGTGAAGATACTCTTTTTCAAGAATGCCACAACACTTCGGGCTTCATTGTTGGGTAAAGCCACGGCTTCCACCCACTTTGAGACATAGTCCACCGCTACGAGAATATAAGTGTTCCCACAAGAGCTCACGAAAGGACCCATGAAATCAATGCCCCAAACATCAAAAATATCCACCTCGAGAATCGTATTGAGAGGCTCTCATTCCTTTTTGAAATTCCGCCGGCTCTTTGGCATGCATCACTTCTCTTTACCAAGTCACTAGCATCTTTAAACAAAGTCGGCCAATAGAAACCGCAACTCAAGACCTTTGAAACCGTCCTCACTGTAGACATGTGATTTTTGACCCTCCCCAAGATTTTTTATATTTTAGCATGTAAATACTTAATGTAGGCCTAATATAGCTATTTCAACTATTTTTGACTTCTTTACTTTATTTTTGTCATAAAAATGGAAAATTAAAAAAAAATATATATATATATATATATATTAGCTTACGTATCTTACATAAATTTAAATAAAAAAAATATAAAAATAGTACTTTATTTTATCTCTACATAATCTTGAAAATACAAAAAATATATAATAGTTTCATGTTAGCTTTTGAATTGTGTAGTATTTTTATCTTATTTTAAAAGGAGTCGATTATGGTGTTGGATCACAATTTTAAGAGTGTTAGAGCCCAGTTCTTGGCCCAATTCGGATTAGTCCATTAAGCCTAGGGACATTTCTAGACTCTTCTTTGGGATAAAAAATAAATAAAAAGACACTAAGAACTTAACACAAAAAGACCTAGGGACTAATTGGCAAATACACAAAATATAAACCTAGACCTAGACTCTACAATAAAAGGACAACAAAAATACGCCTAAAAAGGGGGAGGGGGACATTTTTTCTGAACAAAAGTAGCTCCGCACAGGAAAAAAGAACGACCCACCCCCTAAAGTTCATCTCCTTCGAACCACCCCACCCCCAAACGACCTGATAAGCTTTCGTCTTCTTCAACAAGAACCTGCACCAAGGCCCTAACAACAGCGACGAATCAGACCACCCCCCCCTCCCCCCGCGTCATCTTCTCCAAACCAAAAACCATAGCTTTAGAGCTTCTTCTTACTCGACACACCTTAAGCACACGCAGACTTAAGCTACTGAAGGCAAAGAGGAGCTGGATCTGTGTTCTCTTCCTCTTCTTGGCAAAGAAAAAAAAAAACCCTAAAACATAAAATGGTGGAGAGCTAGCAAGGGAGGAGACCAAGCCGTCGGAACCATCTGCTGCAGAGCAGCCGTAAACCCTTTGTTTGGCGCCAAATTTCCGGCGAGCTAGAGGTCTGGACGTAGTTCCGTTTCTGGTCAGAGGTTGTCGAGGTCCGGTGCATCGAGGTTCGTCCTTGGTTCGTCGCGTTTTTGAGTTCAACGCTACCTCACCATTGATATTCTGATTCACTTTTGAGGTTTGGTTCCTCAATTTCTCGTACTCTGTTGTGCTTAATATGTACTTCCGTCAACTTTGTTGTTCTCTGTTATATGAAATGTTTGGATTAATGTTATACCGTTTGATTTGAGGATGTGTTAGTATTGTGCAGTTCTATTTCATATACGCGTTTGTTGGTTTGATGGATATTGTCTTACAACAATTTATAAAATTTAATTTGCATGGAAAGTGTTTTCGTTATTGGTTTTGGTTTTTGCTTTATGAAAGCATAAATATTGAATGATGATTGGATAATAATAATATTAATGATTATTAGCTTGTAAAGAATATATATCAGAAGATTTTGGAAAATGAATACTGCTTGTGGATGGAACGTTTAAGAAGCTACAGTCATAGACTTTTTTTTTATTATTTAGTACATAGAATATAATTTTCAATCATAATTCGTGGCCCTCGCGGAGTTAACAACGCATTAGTTGCTTTAGGCGCGTTATTTAATAATTTTACCTTCCTAAACTCGGGTGCACATTTATATGTCCCAAATCCAATTCCCAACGAAGTTAAAATATGTCAAAAATCACGGGTGCATTTATGTGACGTGGTTCGAGACGTGTTTTAACGACGTTGCAATTCTCTTTAAAAATATGAATAAAAGCGGTTAAAAAGTTAAAATTTGCACATAGTTTCATAATTGTTTAAAATCAGATAATTTAAGCCGAATATGACAGTTGAGCGACCGTGCTAGAACCACGGAACCCGGGAATGCCTAACACCTTCTCCCGGGTTAACAGAATTCCTTACTCGGATTTCTGGTTCGTGGACTGTTAAACAGAGTCAAATCTTTCCTCGATTCGGGATTCAACCGGTGACTTGGGACACCATAAATCTCCCAAGTGGCGACTCTGAATCTTTTATAATAAATTCTGTTTCGATAGTCACTTCAAGTTGAAAATAACTCCCTTTATTATACCCTCTTCCAGGGGTGTAGTAGAAAAAAGGAGGTGTGACAGCTCCGGCAACTATGCTGGGGATAAGAACCCAGAACTTTGGTTCGGGGTTCAGAAATCGAGCATGGAATAATTGTTGTATTTGGCTTTATTTATTATCTGAATTTATTACATGTTTGTTCCTAATGTGCTAAATGTTGCTTTTTACCGCTTTGATATTATCTGAACTGTATATAAACTGCTACGAAACCCTTCTCTTCTCATCTTCGGGGATGTGCTCGCTGGTCGAGACTCCCTATTCTGTTAGTGTCATACCTTGAAATAAGAAAGAGGCTCGGACAAGTTACTAAGCCGGATGGCCTTTTGGTTCCCGGTACGTAGGCCCCTCCTCGGCTCGAGTTGTCCGCTCGGGTGCACAGTCTAGAACACATACCCAGGTTTTGAACTTAGAATAACTCAGTCTCATGCCGGATCCCTAGTAGAAATGCTTGTTTGCATCATGTGCATTTGGCTTAGGGGACTCAACACAGGGGTTGGGTCCGTCTAGGACATGTGAACCCAAAATAACAGACTATCTTGATGCATCTACGTGCTACATGTTGCATTTATTCAACGGTAAAAGGGTCATTTAGCGGACCAATGATAGCTGAGGGCAGATGAAAAATAAAAAAAAAAAGAAGAAAAAAAAAGAGAAAAAGAGAGGGTGAAGTGTGAAGATAAAGCGAGTGGGGCCCAATTACGTTTTCTGTCAGATTTTTGCTAAGGAAAAAAAAGAGCTTGAAAAATTCAAAAAGATTTTGCACTTTTTCATCATTTTTCGAAAAATCAAAAAAATAAAAATAAAAAAAAAGAAAAAGAGAAAAAGAAAATCAAAAAAAGAGTTTGCATGTTTCATCATTTTCAAGGAAAAGACAAAAAAAAAATGTTTTCTCTAAATTAGTTGTTTTTTAATTTTCGCTTGTATCCAATCTGCCCGAACTACGCATACCTGATTCTCGTCTTTCGGGGCGTGATACGTAGGCAACCCACATAGGGTCCGGTCTTCCTAGTAAATCTTAAGTTCTTGGCTTTGCGGGGTCTTAGCAAAATTTTACACTTCTAGCCACCTTTTGGCTAAATAAGTCATTTTGCAAAAATAATCGCAATCATGTCTTGCATGTGTCTAATAGAGAATGGTATTGTCTCACATAGTGTTAGTTTAAGTTTTTTCATATAGGTTTGAATTTACTAACCGGAGTTTGAGCAAGACAGACACCCCAGGACCGCTGCATTCAGGAGTTCCTTAAGGAGATTTATTTTTATTTATATTTTTAGTTATTTTTGAGTATGCTTTCTTTTATGTCATCTTTTACTTTCTAGTTTTGTACAGTAGTGTCAAGTTTTTTTTTTTTTTGTTATTGTACTTTTTATTTTGTATTTGAAAAGGCGTGGTGTAACTCAAAAATCCAAAAAAAAAAAAAGATGTTGCATTTTATATTTCCGGTATAAGTTTTCTTTAGAATACTAATTCTAGAAATGAAAAAATCGAGGTTGTTTTTCCTTTAGGCAATTAATATCTAGGACTTAAAATGAATTGTTTTTATGTTTCCTATAGTATATCAGGACCAAAATTCAAAAAAAAGAATTTTCTTTTAGTACTTCTTTAAAAGCTTTCTTTAGGGTGTTAATTTCAAAATTCAAAAAGATTTTCTTTTGAGGTGTTTCTTGAGGAAATTAGTGAAAATGAAAAAAAAAGAAACTCTTTTTATTTTCATTAGAACTTTAGGATACTGTACATAGAAGAAAAAATATTTTGTTTTATCTTTTTCATTGCTTGTTTCAAAAATCTTGCATCAGGATATTAAATGAAAATTCAAAAATTTTTCCTGTGGTTTATTCTCTAGATTTTCTTCCTAAAAATAAGAAAAAAAAGAATAAAAAATATTTTTTTCTAGGGCTTTCCTTAATAATTTCCCGTAGGGTGTTTGTTTCAAAAGAAAAAAACAAAGAGAGAAAAAATGCCCGTTAAGCTTGAGTTTAGAATAGGTCATAGAACATTAAGTCTAGAAAATTCAAAAAAAAAAGAATTTGCTTCTTTTATCCCTATTTGCTCATCAGAGTAGTCATTAAGGTAAAAAAAAAAAAAAAGGAAAAAAGAGTACGTCAATTTGTTTCTTGATCTTCCAGAACTACGCAAAGATCTGATTTATGCGGGGTCATGATACGTAGGCAACCTACATAGGGTTCGATCGAATCATTTTTTTTTATTTATTAAAAGGAAAAAAAAAAGAGGAAAAATGGGAAAAAGAGAAAAGGAAAGGAAAAAGAGGCAGAATTGTGGGATGTAAGAAATGAGAAGGAAGAAAAAGAGTGATAATAAGAAAGAAAAAGAAAGAAAATGAGCAAGCTAAGAAGTGTGAGGGAAGAAAAAGAGAGGTTGACATAAACAATTGGGATTATGCCAACCGACCTTTGTACCCTCGAAGTCATTTTTAGAACCGATAACTGTGGCTAGGTGCATTGCACGTAAAGTGAAATTATCTTATGTTAAATGCCCTAACGCTAACGTGATGGTTTCATTTTGTCATATCATTTAAGAAAGGTGGTTGGTTTTGTAGTTTTTAAAGTAACTCTTCCATACAACACAAAGGCAAAAGGCAATGGCAGAGAACAACAGAACTGAGTGGGTTGATACGGTGCCCAAAAGCAATTTTTCAGACCCATATGCGAAAGGCTTTGATCCTGTTGTTCGATGCATGTACCACTCTAAAGTCCGGGGGCATAGCATTGAAGATTGTCACTCTTTGAAAAGGGAAATAGAAAGAATAATTCAAGAAGGGGTAGTTGTGGTCAATGACAGTGACAGGGAGCATGCGAATCCTCTTGGAAACTTGTTGATTAAAGTTGATAATGGTCTTGGCAGTATTGATGCGAAACTCAGTGGCTAAGATGTCGTGCTTGGTGATTGGGAAGACGCTCCATTTCTTGGTCAGCCGGAGTGGAATTTTGGTGGTTTATTTTGTTGTCATTTCTGTTGTCCGGGTTATTTCAGGGTTGTAATCCGGATATTGTCTTGTGACTCAAACCCTTCTATCCTTTCATTTTGCTTGGTTTGTTTAGTTGTAGTAGCTCGTTTAGTGCTGTCTAGGTTTGTTCCAGGGTTGTAACCCCAGTCTAGTTTCCTTGTCTTGTTGTTCGAACCGTTTCACCGTCTGTCTAATACAATTTCCTGTTTTCTGTTATTTCTAGTCATTTTCTTTTGCTTAGTTCTCTTTTCTTCCACAGTTTTTTTCCTGCTGGTTCTAGTGACATGACATGCATGCATAATTCTCAGCCTGAGCTGAAAAAGTTAGTCATGAAGCATTGAAACAATTTTGAAGATGACAGGGGCACTTGAGGGAAATAAGAACATATATGGACACTTTGAGATCATTTCAAGCCCGAATTGTGTGAAATCGGGGCAGATAGAACATAAAGAAACCCTATTGAAATGGATTATGCCGCATCGGGTTGAAGCTAAAGCCAAGTTTGCCAAATTGGCATGGGCCGTTCGTGGTAAGGGGAGTGAGAGTGTTGTCCAATGGTGCCTTGTATTCAACAGATGTAGAAGACAAATGTGCGGATATGGTTATCAAGTCTAGTACAATCAAGATGTTACAAATGTTTTCCTTGCTTTGTTTAATTGTATTGTGTGTACTTGGCATATCTTGAAGATTGGAATGACGAAAGCATTTTGTTATGCTATCTAAGCACTTTATCCCTCGTTACCCCTTTGAGCCTATTTATTTTCTTTCATACCCCTCTTCTGGAATCAGTAGCAAAGATCATAAACACAAGCGTAAAAGATAAGTCAAGGAAAAAGAGCAAAGAATAGAATGAAAAGAGAGAAAAGGAAAAAGGAAGAAGAAAAGAAAGAAAAAAGGAAGAGAAAAGAGAAGAAAAAGAAAAAGAAAAAGAAAAGGAAAAAAAACAACAAAAAAGAGAAAGGAAGAAAGAAAAGAAAAGAAGAGAAAGTGGAAGAAAAAGAAAGAAAGTCACAACAACCAAGTAATTTTATGACCTGAACTACGTTTGACTTAATTCCGAAAGGATACGTAGGCAGCCTCTCTCTGAGGTTCAGTCATACCATAATAAAAATCCAAATGTCCCCAAAGAAAGAAACTGGGGCAGTAGTTGTGCTTGTTGTGAGAAATCTAATTCCGAAAGTTGTAATTTTGAACCCATGTTGAATTGTTTTGAGCCTTTGATACCCTTTCTTTCTAACCCTATCCAAAAGCCCACATTACGGTCCAATGAAAGACCTTCCGATCAGTCTTCAAGAGATGCCAAATCAAGCGAGTAGAGGTGAATCAAATCAGAGGCAACACTCCGGTCTAAACAAGGGAAATGAAGAATGAGAGAGTCTTGTTGATGAGAACCCTCACGGGTAACACAAGGCGATGAAAGCTGAGAGAAATAAAAAATGAGAGACTCTTATTGGTGAAAACCTTCACGGGCACCATAAGGCAACGGTGAGATGAGAGAAAGACCAAAATGAGAGAGGCTTGATGGTGAAAACCCTTCGGGCACTACAAGTCGAAAAAGGATTGTGATTCAAATTGGATAGGCGGAGCATCAAAGCCCAGTTTCACGGCAAAAAGGTACGACAACAGCTGAACATCAGATTTTCTTAATAGAATAGGTCGCAGGTGCATGTCATGGTCAGTAGAGTTGGTATCCATATCCGATAGGTTTCTACTTTGTGGTTTTCTTGTTAGGAATCATCTCTTTCCTTTGTCCTTTACTCTGTTCCTTTTGTTGTGTTTTCTTCCTCCTCCTGAGTCTGTTTGGTCATAACAAGTGAGAAATGACTTCAAAATCTGCCACCAAGCTTTCCAATTGGACAAAACGGGATCTGGTGAACACATCAAAGCGTCATAAGTTAGGAAAGAACAGCAAGCACGCTGAGTTGGCAACAATCAACATGCTTTGGGATTCGTAAGAAATACAAGGGTTTGGTACATATCAATTCATGAACAATGAAACAAGATGGAGGGTGTTTGGTGAACGGATCAGAGATATTTTCTGTGTTAAGGGTAACAAAGAAAGTGGTTAGTCAATGAACAAGCAGGGTCTTCGAGTGGGAATCATTTATCATGGCGAGTGAAGCAATAATAGATCTTGAGGCCAAGGCCAGTGATTTAAATCAGGAAAGAACAACATGTGCGCTGAGTTGGTAACAATCAATATGCTTGGGACTCCATGTGAAACACAAAGGTTTGGTAAATTTCGGTATGAACGTTGCAACAGATAGAGGGTATTGGGTCTGAACGAGAAGAAGTATTTTCTGGGATAAGGTTTACAAAGGAAATGGTTAGCCCAGGAACAAGCAGGGTCTTCGAATGGAAATCAGTTATCATGGCATGCGAAGGAGCAATAGACCTCAAGGTCAAGGCCGGTGGTTTAAGTCAAGAAAGAGCAGCATACACACAGAGTGGGGGCAATGGACGTGCTTTGGGATTCGTGTGAGTCACAAAGGTTGGGTAGATGTCAATTCATGAGCAGTGCAACAAATAGAGGATATTAGGTCTGAACGGAGAAAAGGTATTTTCAGTGATACGGATGACAGAGAAAGTGGTTAGTCAATAAACAGGCAAGGTCTTCAAGTGGAAATCAGTTATCGTGGGAAGTGATGGAGCAATCGCCCTCAAAGTCAAGGCCACAAACCAACCACCACATTTTTAAACTGACAAGATTTTTCTTTGATTGAAACAGGGGCAGAAATTTTGTTCGTTTCGGAGAAACCCACCTCAAGGAAAGGCAGGCACCAGACATGTTTGACGGTAAGTTTTCAGGACCCTCCTGGAAAATGGGACCTAGTTTAAATTTCAAAACAATCATGAGCAGCATAATTTAGCATAAGTATACCGAAGGAATATAAGTTGGTTTCAAAGCTTGCATGTTTAGAATAGGATTCAATTAGGAGTTTTCAGGACCCTCCTGAATAATGGAACCTAGCTTTAAGATTGCTGTTAGATCACAAAATGTAGCAGAAATAACACATTCAGAAGATGTAACTTAGGGTTAAAATTGTCATTTAACTTAGAGTTGTCAGGACCCTCCTGGATAATGGGGAGTAGTTTAAGACCTTTTAGATAACAAATGTAGTGGGAGTAATACCTTTAGAAGATATAACTTAGGTTCGTAATTGTTAGGAGTTGTCAGGACCTCCTTGGATAATAGGACTTAGCTTTCAAATTCTTATAATAGTTGGTAGAATAATTCAGTTTAACACTCACATTTGTGCCCAGCCACCAAACTGGGGCAGAAAGTTTTCTTTGTTTTGTCTGTTTCTGTTGATATCAGGAGCCCGCCTGGAGAACAGAGGCATTTATTTCAAGTTTTAGCAATCAGGAGCCCGCCTGGAGAACAGAGGCATTTATTTCAAGTTTTAGCAATCAGGAGCCCGCCTAGAGAACAGAGGCATTTATTTCAAGTTTTAGCAATCAGGAGCCGACCTGGAGAACAGAGTCATTTATTTAAAGTTTTAGCAATCAGGAGCCCGCCTGGAGAGCAGGGAATACATTTCAAGTCAGCAGTCAGGAGCCCGCCTAGAGAGCAGGGAATACATTTCATGTCAGTAGTCAGGAGCTCGCCTTGAGAGCAGGGAATACATTTCAAGTCAGCAGTCAGGAGCCCTCCTGTAGAGCAGGGAATACATTTCAAGTTTAGCAGTCAGGAGCCCGCCTGGAGAGCAAGGGAATACAATTCGACTTTAGCAATTAGGCATCTGCCTGGAGAAAAGGAAAACATCTCAGATTACAATTCAATTCAGCAATAAAAGAAGCTCGCGGCAAGAATACGAGTCAATGGTCCGAGGTGATCAACAGAAGTTAGTCACAATAAATGAAAAGGAGAAAGGCAAGAAGCTAATCCAAATGCAGAAGTTGATGAAAGATGTAAGCTGCTTAAGACATGACTGGAGTCACAAGCATGGGGTGGTGTCCGGGTTTGGTCCGAAATGCTGAGGAAGAATGAACTAGCATCTGCAACTAGCAAGCGTCAAGGTTCAAATCCAAAGTCCGCATGAAGAAACCATTCTAGACTCGAGATCAAGCTTCAGAAGACTTATAGATAGGAATCTTGTAACTCATAGTTGACAGGCTTAGCTAGTCTTTTTCATTTCTTTTGATTTTGATGTAATAACAGGACCGCGGACCGGAACTTTCGGCGGAACGGCACCTCGAATGACTCTCCATCTCGGCATACTCCATCATCTCACTCACTTCTGAACTACACGTGGCCTGATTCCTTTATAGCCAGGGATATGTAGGCAGCTCAGATACCATGGCTCGGTTACATTCTCCTTTCTTTTAGTTTTAGTCTCCCTAAATAAGGGTCGGGTCAAAAAACATGTCTAGTCGTTCTTTGTCTGAAAACTCTTCGTGTTTCCAGTCAAAGAGGGGCAGCCGTAGACATGTGATTTTTGACCCTCCCCAAGATTTTTCATGTTTTATCATGTAAATATTGAATGTAGGCCTAATATAGCTATTTCAACTATTTTTGACTTCTTTACTTTATTTTTGTCAGAAAAATGGAAAATTGAAAAAATATATATATATATATTAGCTTACGTATTTTCATAAATTTAAATAAAAAAATACAAAAATAGTACTTTATTTTATGTCTACATAATCTTGAAAATACAAAAAATATATAATAGTTTCATGTTAGCTTTTGCATTGTGTAGTATTTTTATCTTATTTTAAAAGGAGTCAATTAAGGTGTTGGATCACAATTTTAAGAGTGTTAGAGCCCAGTTCTTGGCCCAATTCGGATTAGTCCATTAAGCCTAGAGACCTTTCTAGACTCTTCTTTGGGATAAAAAGTAAATAAAAAGAAACTAAGGACTTAACACAAAAGGACCTAGGGACTAATTTGCAAATACACAAAATATAAACCTAGACCTAGACTTTACAATAAAAGGACAACAAAAATACGCCCAAAAAGGGGGTGGGGGACATATTTTCTGCACAAAAGTGGCGCCGCACAAGAAAAAAGAACGACCTACCCCCTAAAGTTCATCTCCTTCGAACCACCCCACGCCCAAACGACCTGATGAGCTTTCGTCTTCTTCAACAAGACCTGCACCAAGGCCCTAAGAACAGCGACGAATCAGTTGATGTACTTCCGTCAACTTTGTTGTTCTCTGTTATATGAAATGTTTGGATTAATGTTATATTGTTTGATTTGAGGATGTGTTAGTATTGTGCAGTTCTATTTCATATACGCGTTTCTTGGTTTGATGGATATTGTCTTACAACAATTTATAAACTTGAATTTGCATGGAATGTGTTTTCGTTACTGGGTTTGGTTTTTACTTTATGAAAGCATAAATATTGAATGATGATTGGATAATAATAATATTAATGATTATTAGATTGTAAAGAATATATATGAGAAAATTTTGGAAAATGTATACTGCTTGTGGATGGAACGTTTAAGAAGCTACAGTCATAGATTTTTCTTTTTATTATTATAATTTTCAATCATAATTCGTGGCCCTCGCTTAATTAATCTTGTTTACCCTTACAATTCGGGGCGTGCCATTTAGTTGAACTTCCGTGGCCCTCGCAAAATTAACAACGCATTAGTTGCTTTAGGCGCGTTATTTAATAATTTTACCTTCCTAAACTCGGGTGCACATTTATGTGACCCAAATCCAAATCCCAACGAAGTTAAAATATGTCAAAAATCACGGGTGCATTTATGTGACGTGGTTCGAGACGTGTTTTAACGACGTTGCAATTCTCTTTAAAAATATGAATAAAAGCGGTTAAAAAGTTAAAATTTGCACATAGGTTCATAATTGTTTAAAATCAGATAATTTAAGCCGAATATGACAGTTGAGCGACCGTGCTAGAACCACGGAACCCGGGAATGCCTAACACCTTCTCCCCGATTAACAGAATTCCTTACTCGGATTTCTGGTTCGCGGACTGTTAAACAGAGTCAAACCTTTGCTCGATTCGGGATTCAACCGGTGACTTGGGACACCATAAATCTCCCAAGTGGCAACTCTAAATCTTTTATAATAAATCCCGTTTCGATTGTCACTTCAAGTTGGAAATAACTCCCTTTATTATACCCTCTTCCGGGGGTGTAGTAGAAAAAATGAGGTGTGACACTCACCCCTCTATGATGGCCACCATAGGGGGAGGAGTGACAAGCCTCCAATATGCTCAATTGTTCACCTTCAGGGACACATCTTCTAATCACACCTTCCGTGCAAATTTTAAACAAGTACGGATCATCCCAATAAAAATCCAAACTATCCCGCTTGAGTTTCTTCATTTGGTTAGAAGAGAGCTCACACGGGACAATTCCGGTCACAATGAAGTTGGCGATGTCCGTGAACCATGGCATGTCACACATTGACATAGCAAGAAGTTGCTCGTCGGGGAATGTATCATTTATCTCAAGGCCGTCACATGGCCTCCCTTCTTCCTCCAACCAGGACAAATGGTCCGCAACTTGGTTCTCACTTCCCTTTCAGTCCACTATTTCTAAGTCAAATTCTTGAAGGAGTAACACCCATCTCATCAATCTTGCCTTGGAATCCTTCTTGGTCATCAAATACCTAAGGGCGGCATGATTCATCTGCACAATCACCTTGGCCCCCATAAGATAGGGCCGAAATTTCTCCATGGCAAATACAATGGCCAATAACTCCTTCTCCGTCACCGTGTAATTCCGTTGAGCTTCATTCATAGTCTTACTTGCATAATACACGGGATGGAACATTTTGTTAACCCATTGACCCAACACCGCCCCCACTGCAACATCACTAGCATCACACATTAGTTCAAAGGGTAAAGTCCAATTAGGTGCAGCTATGATAGGGGTAGTGGTAAATTTGTGCTTTAAAAGTTCAAAGGCCTCCAAGCATTTTTCATCAAAAACAAACTTGGCATCTTTCTCTAGTAGCTTGCACAGTGGATTCACAACCTTCGAGAAGTCTTTGATTAACCGCCGGTAGAACCCGGCATGCCCAAGAAAACCCCTCACCCCTTTGACAGAAGTAGGGGGAGGGAGCCTTGAAATCACCTCAATTTTCGCCTTATCTACCTCAATCCCATGTTTTGAAATCCTGCGACCCAACACTATACCTTCATCAACCATAAAATGACATTTTTCCCAATTGAGAACGGGGTTAGTTTCTTCACAACGGGCCAAGACTTTATCCAAATTTACCAAGCATTCATCAAAAGAGTCACCAACCACACTAAAATCATCCATAAAGACCTCCAATATGTCTTCCACCATATCGGTGAAAATAGCCATCATGCAACATTGGAAGGTCGTCGGAGCATTGCACAACCTGAATGGCTTCCGGGAGAAAGCAAATGTACCATAGGGGCATGTAAAAGTGGTCTTCTCTTGATCTTCCGGGGCAATTAAGATTTGATTGTAGCCCGAGTACCCATCCAAAAAGCAATAGAAAGCTCGCCCCGCAAGGCGATCAAGCATTTGATCGAGAAATGGCAAGGGGAAATGATCCTTGCGGGTCACCTTGTTGAGTTTTCGGTAGTCCATACAAACTCTCCACCCGGTAATGGTTCGAGTGGGAATGAGCTCATTGTTGTCATTGGTCACCACCATCATCCCTCCTTTCTTTCGCACACATTGGACCGGAGAAGTCCACGAGCTATCGGAGATTGGATAAATCACACCGGCGTCAAGCCACTTGATAACCTCTTTCTTTACCACTTCTTGCATCGCTTCATTTAGCCTCCTTTGATGTTCAAGTGAAGTCCTTGCATCATCCTCTAAGATAATTTCATGCATGCAAAATGCGGGGATTATTCCCCGAATGCCGCCAAAGTCCATCCTATTGCCCTTTTTCGCCTTTAAAGCACCTCCAAAGTGGCCTCAACCTGCAAGTTAGTAAGGCAAGAAGAAAGAATAACTGGAAGAGTTGAATTTGAGCCTAGAAATTCATACCTGAGGTGTGGAGGACGTGGTTTCAACTCCAACACCGGTGGCTCCTCAATAGATGGCTTAGTTGGTGGAGTTTTGCGGTTTTCAAGATCCAAAGATAACTTCCTAGGATCATATGAATATGAACCTATACCATGCAATGCATTCACGCACTCCACTCTACTAGCATCATCATCGATACCCATGTTAAGAAGCACGACCTCAAGAGGATCTTCAACATTTATCATGGAACTTGTGTCATCCACTATCACAGATGTGACAATGTCCACAAGTGAACACACCTCCGTGCTATTGGGTTGTCTCATTGATTTGCAAACATGGAATACCACCTCTCATCTCCCACTCGGAATGTCAACTCACCAGCTTCAACATTAGCCAAGGCCTTCCCCGTAGCTAGGAGAGGTCTTCCAAGAATAATCGGCACTTCAAAGTCCACTTCACAATCCAATATGACAAAGTCGGCCGGCAATATGAATTTGTCCACCCGGACAAGTACGTCATCAATTATACCCAAAGGCCGCTTCATCGACCGGTCCGCCATTTGAAGTCTCATCGAGGTTGGCCTAGGTTGCCCAATTCCCAAATTCTTGAAGACTGAATACGGCATCAAATTAACGCTAGCCCCCAAGTCACAAAGGGCCTTAGCAAACTCCGCACTACCGATAGTGCAAGGGATAGTAAAAGCTCCAGGGTCCTCAAGTTTCGGGGCCATAGAATGCACTATCGCACTGACTTGGTGAGTCATTTTTATTGTTTCACAATCCATGGAACGCTTCCTTGTGACCAAATCCTTCATGAACTTCGCATAGCCTGGCATTTGTTCAAGTGCCTCCACCAGAGGCACATTGATTGTAAGGCTTTTCATCTTATCTATGAATTTTATGAACTGATGGTCACTCTTTTGCTTTGCTAACCGCTGAGGATAAGGTGGAGGTGGTCTAGGCAAAGGTGCCTTGGCTTTTGGCACCACCGGCTCCGGTATGTCGATTATGTGCTCCCTAGACGGGTTCATAGCTTCTTGAGTTTCCACCTCGGCCTCATCAACACCTATCCTCACCTCATTGTTCACATTTGTCTCAACCACATCTTCAACAATCAAAGGACCCACATCTTCTTGGACCCCAACATCATCATCCACAACTCGATCTTTATTCGAGGCATGCACATCACCGCCTCTTCCGCTTCTCGTTGTGACGGCCATCACATGATTGTTGCCTCCCTTCGGGTTCACCACCGTATCACTTGGTAGCGCACCCTTAGGTCGGGTATTCAAAGCTTGAGAAATTTGGCCTAGTTGCACTTCTAGGTTCCGGATAGATGTGTTGTGGGAAGCCAATTGAGCATCGGAGTCTTGGTTCTTCTTCATCATTTGTTCGAACATCATTTGTATTCTTCCCATATCTCTACCCGAAGAAATAGACCCTTGAGATTGAAACGGAGGCGGATTCTTTGGTTGTTGGTACATCGGGGACCTTTGAAAACCTTGCCCCCGGTTGCCTTGATTTCCATTGTTATTCCACCCGCCATGACTATTGTTGTTGTTCCAATTATTATTGTTCCAGTTCCAATTGCCTTGATTGTTACCTTGGTTACCCCAATTGTTGTTGTTCCAATTGCCGCCACCTTGTTGTTGGTTGTTATTATTCCAATTACCGCCACCTTGTTGATTGCCCCAATTTCCTTGGGGGCACCACTGTTGATTCCCTTGATTTCCTCTATTTCCTTGGTAGTTATTGACATATTGGCATTCGTCGCTTTGTTCATCATAGCACTCATTCGAATAACCACCACCATCATTGTTGTTGTCAAATTGCTCACAATTACCTTGAGGTTGTTGTTACCCTCTTTGCCTCCTTTTTAACATAGAAACACCTTACATTGCATTGACTTGGTGCGGGTTTCGGACTTGTTGCTATTGCGCCTTCGCCAATTGATTCATAGTTGTTGTAAGCTCGGCAATAGCTTGGCCATGATCGTTCATTTCCTTGTGCAAATGGATGACCGTGGGGGTCACCTTGGGACACATTCACTCGGCTTTGCCATGCCGAAGAGGTGTCGGCCATTTCATCAAGTACTTCACATGCCTCTTGGTAAGAAAGTTTCATAAAGTTTCCTCCGGCCAATTGGTTCACAGTGCACTGATTCGTGGTGTTGATGCCCCGATAAAAGGTCTATTGTATCATTGCCTCGGTCATGTCGTTATTAGGGCACTCCTTCACCATTGTTCTATATCTTTCCCATATTTCGTGCAAAGGTTCCGTTGGCATTTGCTTAAAATCTAGAATCTCATCCCGAAGAGCAGCCATATGACTTGGAGAAAAGAACTTGGCAATAAAATTGTCCGCTAATTCATCCCATGTGGTGATGGAATGATTTGGGAGCCTTTCTAACCAGTCCAACGCTTTACCCCGAAGAGAAAACGGGAAAAGCCTCAAGCTCAACGCATCCTCTGACACGTTTGTTTGTTTGCTGCCCCAGCATGTATCTACCAACCCCTTCAAGTGCTTGTATGCATTTTGATCGGAGGCGCCCGTAAAATATCCTCGTTGCTCGAGCAGTGTTAACATGACTTTTGTGATTTGAAAGTTCCCCGCCCGGATTCGGGGAGGAACAATGGCACTTGCGTATCCTTGATTTGGGAGAACTCTTGGAACTGCTCTTGGCGGTGGCGGAGGAGGGTCTGGAACAGGATTGTTATCATTTGCCTGACGGCCTCTACGTGGAACTTGAGGTACGGGAACCTCATCATGATCAATATCTTCTACCTCCTCCCCCGCCATGGCATTGCCAATAGGGTCATTAGCATTTAAAGCCATGGTACCTGAATGATTGACACAAACAAAATTAGTAAACAAGAAGGAAAGAGAAGCAAAACACAAAACTAACCAAATAGATAGCCAACACCGTAAGCTCCCCGGCAACGGCGCCAAAAAGTTGATCGCCGCCAACTCGACGCTACACTAAGGTAGGAAGAGCGGGTCGCAATAGCTTTTATCCGAATAGTGGTTCGGGATCGAATTTCCACAGTGAGCTAGTAGTGGAGTTGTATTATCTGTCTAATCTAGAGATGCGGTTGTACTCCTAATGTCACTTCAAACATTTTTTGTTTTCTTTGATTCTTATAACTACTTTTATAAAACTAATGATTAAAACTAAATTATGCTACGAGAATATTGCTAGGTTGTATTTGATATAGAGAGAGGCACTAGGGTCGTGGCATTGCCTAGGTGGCTAATCAACGAGTAGATGCTACTAAGGATAGGTTGACATATTTGGGGCTTATGCTATAACCGTTGCACAATTGAACCCACTCTCACACCTCTCGGTAGAGAGAGTGATTTTGCCCAATTGACTCTCTCGAGACCAATTGGGTAGGCCAATTAGACCAAGCAACTAGGGTTCAAGTAGGGTGATTACTCTCTCGAGATTTAACCCGTTAATTGGGACTACCATTTCTCATGGGTCCATCCCAATTCCTTGTTGGGTCAATTTTGGGGTCATGGACTCTCTTTCTCAAGAAGAGTTAAACCCACAAAGCTAGAAACAGTGTTTGCAACCACCAATCCTTAATTAAAACCTAAAATCAACCCAAATAACAAACACCCAATATCAATCTACCCTTAGATGGCAACACCCATCAAATTACCCACACTAGGGTTGAGCCACAACCCTAGCTAGTGAGTTTAGCTACTCATGCTAGATACAGAAATTAAAGAAATAGATGAAGAAGTAAGCATATTAATTAATTGCTAGGAAGAAAATACAATAATGAAGAGCAAAAGTGCCAAAAATGGCTACAATATTCGGTCTCACGAGCTCAGCTGCGTTTAGAACATAAAACTTAACTTAAAAATGGAAAAAGGTCCTATTTATACTGGGATGGAAAAACTGGACAAAAATACCCCTGCGGGGTCAGAGCGGACTGCGCAAACAAGACCGCGGCCGCACTGGCACTTGAACTCCTGGTTTCTGCTTCTCTGAAGTTGAGGACCGCGGACCACGTGAAAATGTAGCGCGGCCGCGGTGAAAATATAGCGCGGCCGCGCAGAAATGAACGCGGGCCGCTTTGCTTGGAATTTGCCAAATTTTGGCTCTCTGAATCTCTTGCTCCGCGGACCGCGTAAAAGAGTAGCGCGGCCACGGAGCCTGACTGCGGACCGCGTGGAAATAACCGCGGCCGCGTAGCATGTCCCTTGAATTTCCATCCTCTGATCCTCCTAGTGCGGCCTTGGTCACAGTTGCGCGGTCCGCACTAGGTCCTCTTTTCCTCAACTTACTTAGTCTTTGACACTTGAGCAGGTGTCACTCCTTTTTGAGCCGATATTTGACATTCGTCGCTTTGTTGATCAAACCTGCAATCAAGTTCAACTTGTGAGCATTTTGGGACTATTTTGTAGCAATTCATAACCAAAGCATAGGCAAGTAGGGGCATAAAACACGTTAAAATCCTAACTTATCAGAGGTCCACAGGTTGTGTCGAGAAAAAAGAAAAAAGGTCTCTGGGTTATGCCAGAGAGGTCCACGAGTTATGTCGGGAGAAAAGAAAAAAGGTCCTTGGGTTATGCCAGGGAGAAAAAAAAAAGTCCTTGGGTTATGCAGGGAGGTCCACGGGTTATGCCGGGACAAAAGAAAAAAGGTCCCTGGGTTATGCCAGGGTGGTCCATGGGTTATGCCGGGAGAAAAGAAAAAAGGTCCTTGGGTTATGCCAGGGAGAAAAGAAAAAGATCCTTGGGTTATGCCAGGGAGAAAAGAAAAAGGTCCTCGGGTTATACCGGGGAGGTCCACGGGTTATGCCGGGAGAGAAGAAAAAAGGTCTCTGGGTTATGCCAGAAAGGTCCACGGGTTATGCCGGGAGAAAAGAAAAAAGGTCCTTGGCTTATGCCAGGAAGAAAAGAAAAAAAGTCCTTGGGTTATGCCAGGGAGGTCCACGGGTTATGCCGGGAGAAAAGGAAAAAGGTCCCTAGGTTATGCCAGGGTGGTCCACGGGTTATGCTGGGAGAAAAGAAAAAATGTCCATGGGTTATGCCAGGGAGAAAAGAAAAAGGTCCTTGGGTTATGCCAGGGAGGTCCACGGGTTATGCCGGGAGAAAAGATAAAAGGTACTCGGGTTATACCGGGGATAACTAGGTAATGGGGCCCTATGTTGGAAAGGATGCAACAAGAGATTTGAGGCCCTATGCTACCATGATGTTGAATTTTTCTTCCTCTTTTTTTTCATCCTTTTTTTTTGAGTTTAAGAAAATGAGTAAATTGCAGGAAAGAATTTGAAGGAGACTTCCCTTTGGATTGATTATTGCTGCAGAGCTGTTTCTAGCTCTTGCGCATTTTTCCTTTTTGGTTGCACCTGTTTCTTGCACGGCTGCTTTGGATTACACCTGTCTTAAATTTTCAAACAAAGAACAATTGTCAGTTTGAAACGATGGTTGATTTTGTGGCCTTGACTGTTTCAATCACTTGATCTCGGCCTGGCTTCTTTGATGAAGATTTCAACTGCAACTACTCGTTCCCTGAGGACCAATTTCATTTCAGACCCTGGAGAACCTCTAGTTTTTCCAGACTTTGCCATGACGGTTGGTCACGTGGGACTTAAGCTTTCAACTTATTTCGCCTTTGTGGGCCTTTCTTTTTTGACTTCCTTTTCTTCTTTTTTTTCGGAGCGTTGGGGAACTTTTTGGCTCCTCAAACTTTGCTGCAACGGCTAGTCGCGTGGGACTTAACCTTTTCCAATTTTATTTCGCCTTTGTAGGCCTTTCTTTTCTGGCTTCTTTCTTCCAAACTTCAAATTCAGAGCATTTGGGTACCTTGGCTTTTTCAACTCTTTGATGAGATGGTTAGCCACGTGGGACTCAACCTTTTCAACTTCATTTTGCCGGGCATTTACTTTGATTTCCTTTCTTTTCAGGAGTTTTTCAATTTCAAAACATCAGCCGCCATGGCCGGTCGAGGTGGACTTGATGCCCCCGACGAGGCTGGGTACCTTTTGCATATTAGCTTGTATCAAACGAAAGCCTTGTAAATCAGTCTTTCCATCCTTTCTTTGTCTTATTTTCAGAAACAGAGTTAGACCGAAAGGGATTCAAAGAGAAACAAATAATGGAATGGAGAATGAGTTTAAACAAGATGTGTCCCTTTTGGGGAAAGGAAGGAAGGACTTATTTGGAGCACATGAGGACTTCAATGAACATGACATGCCTATTGGACTGGATGCCTGATCTATATAAACCGTCCGACTCTTAGAAATTCATCACAACTTTGCCTTAAAATCGAAGAACCTTGCCAGGACTCTGTTGATGCCGATGGTTGTGAGGATCCTCTTTTCGATCAGTGGCGCCTTTTGCGGGTTTTCACGAGCTGACCTCTCTTATTTCTCTTCTCACCATCTCCTTATAGTGCTCTTTGCGAGTTTTCACTAACAAGACTCTCTCATTTTCAATTTCTCTGCTTACCATCGCCTTATGGTGCCCGTGTGGGTTTTCACCAATAAGACTCTCATTTTATTTCTCTCATTTTGATTGCATTGGATCCAAGTAGCTGCATTCTCAGATCCTTGAACATTCTGACCGATTGATCGGAAGGACTTGAAAGGATTCGGGTAAAAATGATTTGGACTGAATTACAACTTTGGAAGCATCCAGGCGGAATCATCGCCGAAACATTATAAGATCTGCCCCAGTTTCACTTTTGGAGGAATTTGGTTTTTTGTTTTGGTGTGACTGAACCCAAGAGAGAGCCTGCCTACGTATCCTTTCGGAATCAGGTCAAACGTAGTTTAGGGAAACTTTATTTTTGATTTTCTTTTGTTTTTCTGTTTTGTTTTGTTTTCTTTTTTCTTTCTTTTTCTTTCTTTTTCATTTTTCATTTCATTTTCTTTTTCCTCTCTCTTTTTTTCATCTTTTTTCTTCTTTTTTTTTCTTCTTTTTTTTTTATTTTCTTTTCCTTTTCTTCCCCCCCCCCCTTTTTCATTTCGTTTTTCAATAATACTTTCAAGTTCCAAAGAGGGTAATCAAAGAATGGGAGCTGGCTCAAAGGGTTTGCAAAGGGTTGATAGTGTTTTGGCAGCGAGAATGAAAGCCTTCGTCATCCCAACCAGAAAATGTTAGAACTATACGGAGGGTCCAATATAGTACCTCACTGCATTTGCATTGACAGTCGATTCAGGGACATTTCCTTTGATGTGCCCCAAGAACAACGCACTCTTTTGGCAGTACTCTTGTTGCAATGTATAAAACTTTCCTTTCTGGAACCAATTTTTCTTCACCTATTCCAACTCTTTGTTTTATTTCCTCAAACATATCTTCTTTGAATTTCGACTCTTGATTCATTATTTCGAAGTCTGACAGCATTTTGGGATCTGGTGTCACGACCCGGATTTCCCACCCTCGGGAGTCGTGATGGCGCCTACTATTAGGAGCTAGGCAAGCCAACTATTTATTGTCTCTTTTAGCAAACCTCGACATTAATAAAAACAACGAAGCATTTAATATAAAAGCGAAAGTCTTAAACATATATAAATGGAGAACAATGCGGAAGTTCAATACAACTCTACCCAAGAACTAGAGTCACAGACTCACGAACGTCTAGAGAATGCTAAATACAAAGCCTGAATAAAAACATAGTTCTGTTTGTTCTGGTACAAACGATAACAAACTAAAGTAAGGATAGAAGAGACTCCGAGCCATGCGGACGTCAGCAAGGCTACCTCGGGATCTCTAGACTGAAGTCAGCTCCCGAATGCTCCTACTGCTGTCCAAAAGCTACTGCTACGGTACTGTGATCTGTGCAAAAAGATGCACAGAGTGTAGCATCAGCACAACCGACCCCATGTGCTGGTAAATGCCTAGCCTAACCCCGGCGAAGTAGTGACGAGGCTAGACCAGACTACCAGATAAACCTGTGCAGATATATATACAAGTACAACAAAATAATAGCAGAAAGTAAGCAATTAAAGCTGGGAGGGGGGAAACATGCTTATGGGGAAGCAGATAAACGGAATATCAGGAATAACAAGAGAACTACATTTGATTTCTTCTAACATAGAATAAAGGAAGAACAAACCACTTTCACTTATTTCAATTTCCTCTCATTGCAGGCGTGCAACACGATCCCATTTCCTTTCATCACGTGGTAGGCGTACCACACACTCATATTACAATAATATCACATGGTCGGCGTGCCACGCGTTCCCATTTCATAACAACTCGTGGTCGGCATGCCACACGATCCCATTTCATAATATCTCGTGGTCGGCGTGCCACACGATCCCATTTCTTAATATCTCGTGGTCGGCATGCCACACGATCCCATTTCATAATATCTCGTGGTCGGCATGCCACACGATCCCATTTTATAATATCTCGTGGTCGGCGTGCCACACGATCCCATTTCATAATATCTCGTGGTCGGCGTGCCACACGATCCCATTTCTTCCAACACAATACACAACATAATCCCGGCAAAGGAGATCCAGCTATAACCAAACTCATTCAATCTCTACTCAACACAATTAAATCCACACTTAGTCTCAACAATTACTGGCTCAGTGTTAAAGATTTCCAACCAATTCCTCATAAATAACAATTACAAATTCGATAACTTAGCAAATTAGGACTCACGGTCATGCTCGACACCAGTGTATAGATACTCCTCACCATGCCTATACACCGTACTTGACAAATAGCATTTAACAAATAAGACTCAACTCCTATTCCCTCAAGCCAAAGTTAGACCAAACACTTACCTCAAATGCTGCTAACTCAACTCAAGCCTCTAGTATAGCTTTACCCTTCGAATTCACAACCAAACCGCTCGAATCTAGTCACAAATTACTTGAATGTATCAACAAATGCTAATCGAATCAATTTGAATGCATGAAAATGAATTTTCCAAAGTTTTACTCAAAAATTCCCAAAACGTCCCCGGGCCCACGTAGTCAAAACCCGAGGTTCGAACCAAAACCCGGTTACCCATTCCCCCACGAGTTCATATCTATGATTAGTTTTGAAATCGGACCTCAAATTGAGGTCCAAATCCCCAATTATAAGAAAACCTAAATTCTACCCAAAATCCCCATTTTCACCCATGGAAATCCTTGATTTTAAGATGAAAACATGTTTAATGATGTTAAAGATTGAAGAAATTAAGTAAAAGTTGACTTACAAATGATTTGGAGAAGATATATTTCTTGGAAAATCGCCTAGGGAGTGTTTGAGTTTGAAAGAATGAAGAAATGGGTTGAAAATTCGTCTAAGTATGAAAATTGCAGGTTGCAGGTATGGGAATTGCGAACTGGGGTTCGTAATTGCGAACCCCGACCTGCTAACTTGGGAAATGCGAGATTTGGTTCGCATTCGCGAACTCTGACAATGGCTGGGACTTCCGCATTTGCGAGCCCTTTTATCGCATTTGCGAAGGCTCCTCATCGCATTTGCGGACTGCTTGTTCGCATTTGCGACCCCTGTGCAGGTGCTCCCTTTCTCGCATTTGCGGTCCTGGAATCGCATTTGCGAGCTCGCATTTGCGAGAAATTCTTCGCAAATGCGAAGATACCTGATCTGACCTGCAACTTTTTTTGCAAAGTTCGAAAATGCAACTCATGGCCTATCTAAACCTCACCCGAGGCCTCGGGGCTGCAAACCAAACATGCACACAACCTCAAAAACATCCTACAGACTTACTCGTGCGATCAAATCGCCAAAATAACGTCATATACATAGAATCAAGCGTCAAATCACATGATTTCTTCAAACTTTTCATAAAACACAAATTGTTCATTTTTAAGTCCGAAACACGTCAAATGACATCCGTTTTCAACCAAACTTTACAGAAAGCGCTTAAATCACATATAAGACTTGTACCGGGCGTCGGAACCAAAACACCAGCCCGATACCATAGTCTTCTGATGAAATTTCCTTTCCATTTTCCTTAATTAATTTCAGAAAACAATTTCACACAAAAATTCATTTCCCGAGTCCCATATTTTTCCACGGACCCTCCGGGACCGTCAAATCACGGGTCCGGGTCCGTTTACCCAAAATGTTGACCAAAGTCAATTTTAATCATATTAATATCAGAATTAATCAATTTTTACACAGAATTCATATTTAAGCTTTCCGGCTACGCGCCCGGACTGCGCACGCAAATCGAGGCGACTAAAAATGAGGTTTTCAAGGCCTCGGAGACACAGAATGAGAGAGAAAGCAGGTGATGACCCTTTGGGTCGTCACATTCTCCATCTCTAAAACAACCGTTCGTCCTCGAACGGACAAAAGAAAGAAGTACCTGAGTCGGGAAATAGATGGGGATAACGGCTCCGCATATCAGACTCGGAGTCCCAGATCGATGCCTCAGAAGGCTGACCTCTCCACTGGACACGCACTGAAGGAAAACTCCTCGACCTCAACTGTCGAACCTGCCGATCTAGAATAGCTACCGGCTCCTCCTCATAAGACAGATCCTTGTCCAACTGGACAGTGCCGAAATCTAACTCATGGGCCGGATCGCCGTGATACCTCCGAAGCATGGACACATGAAACACTGGATGCACGGCTGACAAGCTAGGCGGCAAGGCAAGTCTATAAGCCACCTCTCCCACTCGATCAAGGATCTCAAAGGGACCAATGAACCTAGGGCTAAGCTTGCCCTTCTTCCCAAATCTCATCACGCCCTTCATGGGTGACACTCGGAGCAAGACCCGCTCACCAACAATGAAAGTTACATCCCGAACCTTACGATCTGCATAACTCTTTTTGCCGCGACTGAGCCAAACGAAGCCTATCCTGAATGATCTTGACCTTATCCAAGGCCTCCTGAACTAAATCTGTACCCAATAACCGAGCCTCTCCCGGCTTAAACCATCCCACTGGAGACCGACATCGCCTACCATACAACGCTTTATATGGAGCCATCTGGATGCTGGACTGGTAGCTGTTGTTGTAGGCGAACTCTGCTTAAGGCAAAAACTGGTCCCACGAACCTCCAAAGTCGATAACACAAGCTCGGAGCATATCCTCCAAAATCTAGATAGTCCGCTCGGTCTGACCGTCCGTCTGAGGATGAAACGCTGTGCTCAACTCAACCTGTGTGCCCAACTCTCGCCGAACTGCACCCCAGAAACGCGAGGTAAACTGCGTACCCCGATCCGAAATGATAGATACCGGCACACCATGAAGGCGAACAATCTCCCGGATATAAATCTCAGCTAACCTCTCGGATGAATAGGAGACTGCCACAGGAATTAAATGTGATGACTTGGTCAGCCTATCAACAATAACCCATATCGCATCTAACTTCTTCCGAGTCAACGGAAGTCCGGTAACAAAATCCATGGTAATCCTCTCCCACTTCCACTCGGGAAGCTCAATCCTCTGAAAAAAACCACCAGGCCTCTGATGCTCATACTTAACCTGCTGACAGTTCAAACATCGAGCTACATATGCAACAATATCCTTCTTCATCCTACGCCACCAATAATGCTACCGCAAGTCCTGATACATCTTCGCGGCGCCCGGGTGAATAGAATACCGAGAACTATGGGCCTCCGCTAAGATCAACTCTCGAATCCCATCGACATTGGGCACACAAACTCGCCCCTGCAATCTCAAAACACCATCATCATCTAAGGTCACCTCCTTGGCACCTCCGCGGTGCACCGTGTCTCTCAGGACATACAAATGGGGATCATCAAACTGTCGATCACGGATACGCTCCAATAATGAAGAACGAGCGACCGTGCAAGCTAACACTCTGCTAGGCTCAGAAATGTCCAACCTCACAAATCGATTGGCCGAGGCCTGAATGTCCAAAGCAAGCGGTCTCTGGCTGACCCTTCTGCGTGAACAAGTACTGAAGACTCTTGTGATCGGTGTACACCTCACACGTCACACCGTATAAGTAATGCCTCCAAATCATCAAAGAATGAACTATGGCTGCCAACACTAGATCATGAACCGGATAATTCTTCTCGTGGATCTTCAACTGCCTCGAAGCATAGGCAATGACTTTGCCATCCTGCATCAATACTGCACCAAGCCCAATACAGGAAGCATCACAATAAACTGTATAAGGCCCTAAACCTGTGGGCAAAACCAATATTGGTGCCGTAGTCAGAGCTGTCTTGAGCTTCTGAAAGCTCGCCTCACACTCATCTGACCATCTGAACTGGGCACCCTTCTGGGTCAGTCTGGTCATCGGGGCCGCAATAGATGAAAACCCCTCCACGAACCGACGATAGTAGCCTGCTAACCCCAACAAACTCCGAATCTCTGTAGCTGATGCTGGTCGAGGCTAGTTCTTGACTTCTTCAATCTTCTTCGGGTCCACCTGAATGCCCTCTGCTGATACGACGTGACCCAGAAATGCTACTGAACTCAGCCAGAACTCACACTTGGAGAACTTGGCATATAACTGACTATCCCTTAGAGTCTGAAGAACCACTCTGAGGTGCTGCTCGTGCTCCTCCTGGCTGCGGGAGTATACCAAAATATCATCAATAAAGACTATCACGAACATGTCCAAATATGGCATGAACACTCGGTTCATCAACTCCATGAATGCTGCTGGGGCATTGGTCAACCTAAACGACATGACCAGGAACTGATAATGCCCGTACCGAGTGCGGAACGGTGTCTTGGGGACATCAGATGCCCTAATCCTCAACTGATGGTAGCCAGATCTCAAGTCTATTTTTGAAAACACCTTCGCACCCTGATGCTGGTAGAACAAATCGTCAATCCTCGGCAGTGGATACTTGTTCTTTATCGTCACTTTGTTCAATTGCCGGTAATCAATGCACATTCTCATCGAACCATCCTTTTTCATCACAAATAACACCGGAGCACCCCAAGGAGAAACACTGGGTCTAATGAAACCCTTCTCCAGCAAATCCTGCAACTGATCCTTTAACTCTTTCAACTCCGGTGGGGCCATGCGATACAGCGAGATAGAAATGGGCTGCGTGCCCGGAGCCAGATCAATACAAAAATCAATGTCCCTGTCGGGCGGCATACCCGGCAGGTCTGAAGGAAAAACCTCGGGGAACTCCCGAAAAATAGGAACAGAATCAATAGAAGCGACCTCTGCGCTGGAATCGCGAACATACGCCAGATAAGCTAAACACCCCTTCTCGACCATGCATCGAGCCTTCACAAATGAAATAACTTTGTGGGTGGTATGCCCTGGGGTCCCTTTCCACTCCAAACGGGGCAAATCTGGCAAAGCCAAGGTTACGGTCTTGGCGTGACAATCCAAGATGGCATGATACGGGGACAACCAATCCATCCCTAATATAACGTCGAAATCCACCATGTCTAAGAGAAATAAATCAACACGGGTTTCAAGACCCTCAAGCACTACCACACAGGAATGATGAACTCGGTCGACCACTATAGAATCACCCACCGGTGTAGATACATAAACAGGAATACCCAAAGCATCACTAGGCATAACCAGGTAGGGTGCAAAATAGGACGACACATACGAATACGTAGACCCAGGGTCAAATAGCACTGAAGCATCCCTATCAAAGACCAGAATAGTACCTGTAATAACTGCATCTGAAGACTCAACCTCTGTCCTGGCTGGAAGAGCATAACACCGGGGCTGGGCCCCACCTCCCTGAATCATATCTCTGGGACGATCGGCTGCTGGCTGGCCTCTACCTCTGGCGGTCCGAGCTCCACTTCTATGATCTCTACCTCCACCTCTATGACCTCTACCCCTGCCTCTAGCTGGCTGGGCGGCCTGTGGATCACCTGGTGCCTAAATCATGGGACGAGGACCCTGCTGCTGAGAGCTGTCCGAAGCTCGAGGGCAATACCTGGCAATGTGCCTCGTGTCACCTGAAACAAGCCCTCGGCTGCTGAAAATAATGGAGTGGTGGTGCGCTGATAGGTGCTGATGGTGAACTGAAGAGCTGCTGGTCAGAATAATGCGGCTGAGAACCACGACCACCTGAAGTACCATGTGAGACCTGTAGGGCTGACTGAAAGGGCCTCGGAGGATGGCCTCTACCATAAGAATCCCCACCTCCGGACGAGGTACCACTGAACCTACCTGCATGACGGGGCCTCTTATCTGACCCATGACCACCTCCCCGTGCAAGAGCCATCTCCACTCAACGGGCCGCGTTGGCCGCCTCCTAAAACAAAATCTCACTCCCAGCTCCCATAGCCATCTGGAGACGAATCGGCTGGATCAACCCATTAATAAACCTCTGCACCCTCTCTCTCTCGGTGGGGAGTATTATAATAGCATGGCGAGCTAGATCAATGAACCAGGTCTCATACTGCGTGACTGTCATAGAGCCTTGCTGGAGGCGCTCGAACTGCTTGCGAAGAGCCTCTCGCTGAGTAACTTGGAGAAACTTCTCCAAAAACAACTCTGCAAACTGGTCCCAAGTCAATGATGGCGACCCTGCTGGTCTAGATAAACAATAGTCTCTCCACCAAGTCTTGGCGGATCCTGCTAGTCGAAAGGTGGCGAAGTCGACCCCATTGGTCTCCACAATACCCATAGTCCCAAGAACCTCATGGCAGCTATATAAGAAATCTTGGGGGTCCTCTGTAGGAGCACCGCTGAATGTGGTGGTGAAGAGCTTGGTGAACCTATCCAGCCTCCACAAAGCATCTGCGGACATAGCCGCTCCATCGCCGGTCTGAGTCACAATACCCGGCTGAACTGCCATAGCTGGCTGAACCGCTGGAACCTGAGCCTGGGGAGCTACCTGCTCCGGAGTACGTGTAGCAGGAGTCTGAACCCCTCCTCCAGCCTGAGAAGTGGCTGGTGCTACTAGAAACAAACCCGCTCGAGAGACGCTCTCCATAAAGCCTACCAACCTGACCAAAGCGTCCTGAAGAACTGGGGTGGCTATAAACCCCTCTGGGACCTGAGCTGGGCCCACCGAAGGTGCTGGGGCTGGAACCTCCTCATCATAATAATTATGAGGCTCCACCTCTGGGACTGCTGCTCGGGGCTGAGCTCTGCCCCGGCCTCGGCCTCTGGCATGGCCTCGGCCTCGCCCTCTGCCCCTCGTAGGAGCTGTTGCTGGGGGCTCGGGCTGCTGCGCGGTAGAAGAGGAAGCACGTGTTCTCGCCATCTGCGAAAGAAGAGAGTAGAAAGACAATCAGTATTTGAGTAACAGAATCGCACGACAAGAAAGAACAAAAGTGAAGGTTTCCTAACTTTGTAGCCTCTGGGGATAAATACAGACGTCTCTGTACCAATCCCTCAGACTCTACCGAGTTTGTCCGTGAGTTGTGAGACCTATGTAACCTAGTGCTCTGATACCAACTTGTCACGACCCGGATTTCCCACCCTCGGGAGTCGTGATGGCACCTACTATTAGGAGCTAGGCAAGCCAACTATTTATTATCTCTTTTAGCAAACCTCGACATTAACAAAAAGAACAAAACATTTAATAGAAAAGCGGAAATCTTAAATATAAATAAACGGAAAGCAATGCGGAAGTTCAATACAACTCTACCGAAGAACTGGAGTCACAAACTCACGAATGTCTAGAGAATGCTAAATACAATGCTTGAATAAAAACATAATTCTGTTTGTTCCAGTACAAAGGATAACAAACTAAAGTAACGATAGAACAAACTCCGGACCATGCGGACGCCAGCAAGGCTACCTCGGGATCTCTGGACTGAAGTCAGCTCCCAAAACTCCTACTACTGTCCAAAAGCTGCTCCGGCACCGTGATCTGTGCAAAAAGATGCACAGAGCGTAGCATCAGCACAACCGACCCCATGTGCTGGTAAGTGCCTGGCCTAACCCCGGCGAAGTAGTGACATGGCTAGATCGGACTACCAACAAACCTGTGCAGTTCAATATATATGTATACAATATAAAGGTATACCGAAATTAACCAGTCAAGGGGGAGGGGGAGCATGCTGTAGGGGCTGTAGCAGTTCAAGTATAAAATCAATAATTGAGGAATGAAACAGTACAACTACAATAGCAAGGATAGTAGGAAATCAACAGTTGCACGTCACCATCCTTCGTGCTTTTACTCTCATTCTCACCCAAACAATCATATAAAGTGCACGGCATTACCCTTCGTGCTTTACCTCACAAAATGATGGCACGCAATGACCCTTCGTGCATAAACACTCATATCATGGCACGAAATGTTCCTTCGTGCATTAGTAATCAAATCAGAGCACGGAATGTTCCTTCATGCATTAATAATCAAAACAGGGCACGGAATGTTCCTTTGTGCATTAGTATTTATATCACAATCGTGCACGGCATCACCCTTCGTGTTTTATCACTCGTCATCACCCAAACAACAATCACAAACAATGGGGCGAGGGGGTAGACAAACAGTAATGGAAGTCCCGGCAAGGGAAACACAAGTAAGCAATTAAATCCCCGCAAGGAACAACAATAATAACTTCCACATCCCGGCAAGGGAGGTAATCAACACACGAATACAGCCCGGAAAGGGAATAATCACGTTTCTTTCTCTTTCTTTCTTTTCTTACTCAACAATTACTTTATCATTCGAGCCAACGCTCCAAAGAGTTCACAAATCATAATTCTTTCTCATACTCTTCACATTATATAGAGTTCATTAATTACACGAGGAAGAGTCACAACAAAATAGGAATAAACACAATATACGGACTCACGGTCATGCTAGACACCAGTGTATAGATACTCGTGACCGTGCCTATACACCGTACTCGGTCAATTAGCAGATAGCAAACAAGACTCAACTCCTATTCCCTCAAGCTATGGTTAAACCAAACACTTACCTCAACTTCCACAGCTAAATCAATCCACAACGACCGTCTTCCCTCTCGAATTCGGCTCCAACTCAATCAAATCTATGAAATAACGACTTTACAACATTAATATAAGCTAAAAAAAATCAAACCCAATGCCTAAATATAGTTTTCTAAGCTTTCTTCCCAAAATTCTAAAAATTGACCCCGGGCCCGCTTGGTCAAAACTCGAGGTTCGAACCAATTTCATATCACCCATTCCCCCACGAACCCGGATATACAATTTGTTTTCAAATTCGACCCCAAAACGAGGTCTAAATCAAAGGAAATTGAAAAGCCCTAATTCTACCCATTTCCCCCAATTTCAACCCTAGATTACATGATTTAGGCTTAGAAACTCACTAATTAATGAGTGAAAATGAAGGAAATAGGTAGGAAATTACTAACCCAATTGGTCTTGAAGAATGGGGGCTTCAATGGATTCCTAGAGCTTGGGGGAGAAGAGAGTTCGTGAGAAATTTGGAATAAAAATCGAGCTACTGTTCAGAAACTTTTAAAAAATCACTGGGCGTTTTTGTTCTATGCGTTCGTGCCAGGAGTGTCGCGTTCGCGAATAAGAGGGAGCTGGCAAGCTACACGTTCGCGAGGGAAGGGCTGCGAACGCGAAGAGGAAGCACTGGGGGTCCAAAGAATTGGCCTACGCGAACGTGTTGACCATCATACGAACGCGGTGAAGGAAAAAAAACAAAGCATCGCGATCGCGATGGCCTAAACGCGAACACGAAGAAGGGTGGCCTCAAAGCTATGCGAACGCGAAGGGATATTGCGAACGCGAAGAAGGATTCTTCTGTGTAAAAATTGCAAAAAATCTGATGTCTTCCTAAGTTCAAAACCATCCCGAACACCTCTGAAAACACCCCCGAGCCCTCGGGGCTCCTAACCAAACACACACATTAACTCAACGACATCCTAAGAACTTAACCATGCGATCAAATCGCCAAAATAACATCATAAACGAGGAATCAAACCTCAAAATCATCACTTTTCCTTCAAACTTCATAAACATTCATTTTTAGATATTTAGGTCCGAAACACGTCAAATGACGTCCGATTTCAACCAAATTTCACAGAAAGTGCTTAAACCACATATAAGTTCTGTACCGGGCACCGGACCCAAAATACGGGCCCCATACCAACACGTTCTAATCAATTTCCTTTTCAAATTTCCATATTAATTTCAGAAAAACAATTTCACAGAAAAATTCATTTCTCGGGCTCTAGACCTCGGAATTCGACTCCGGGCATATGCCATTAATACCAAAATTCATCATTTTTCACATTGAATTCATATTTAAGCTTTCCGGCTACGCGCCCGGATTGCGCACGCAAATCAAGGTGACTAAAAATGAGGTTTTCAAGGCCTCGGAAGCACGGAGTGAATGAGAAAACAGGTGATGAACCTTTGGGTCGTCATAGTACCAGTATGTATCTAGTCTAACATCGAAGAAGTAGTGACGAGGGGTCGACATTGACACTTACTAGTGGGCAATAGACGTATTGTACGAGAATATTTAATAGGCATGAAATACAACATCAATAATGGAATAAGAGGCGATAATTAAACGATCCTTTAACAAAATAACAATTTAAAAGTCCCCAAATAACACATGGTAATCTAAACAAGTAAGGGCTCAGCATGTATTTATAAATCCTCAAGTCACGAAAGACATTTCAAGTATAATCGGATTCAGAGTGACAACACGCACTAGTTATGCCGAGGTCGTACGGCCCGATCCAAAATAATCATGTACATACACTACCGAGGTCATACGACCCGATCCATGGATGCATCCCATAATATATATATTATATATATATATATATATATATATATATATATATATATATATATATATACAAATATTGTTGAGGCATTCGGCCCGATCCACAAGAATAGGAAAACTCTTTCGATTACGAATTTTGTATTTACAACTCCAAGGTAAGCCCATAAAAGAATATAAGTTCCCAACAATAATTAAACATTCCTTCAAATCTCTAAGTAGTGAACCTCAATTTAACATTATCTTTAACCAAGTTTTTACTTATTAATACAAGCAATTAAACTAGCAAGTTGAGTTCCAATAGTGCAAGTAATAGCATAATAAAGGACTATGTCTACCTGGACATAACATGAATTTTGGCTACGCACGGACTCTCGTCACTTCGTGCATACATAGCACCCACAATTAGTAGCAAACAACTAATTTAAACACCTATGGGGTTAATTCTCTCTTACAAGGTTAGACAAGAGATTTACCTCGTTCGTAAGTCCAATTCCCGGTCCACAAATCACTCTAAAAGCCTTAAGTCGTTGAAGAACAATCCGAAACTATCAAAGGTTGTCAAAACTAATAAATAATTGCTCAAAAGTTCATAGTTTAATTATTAGAGTGATTAACCAACCCAATTTAGAAGATTCCTAAAATTCACCCCCGGGCCCACGTGCCTGGATTCCTGAAATTTTTTGTAAATAATAACTACCCATAACCTTACGAACACAAATATATAATTTCTACAAAATTCTATAACCATTTTCGTGGTCTAACCCCATTTTTATCACAAGCTAGGTTTTTCAACAAAATACTAAAATTTCTATAATTTTCATGTTACGATCTACCCATAATCTAGGTATTAAACTCACATTGTGTAGAATATACTTACGTCAAGGTGCTAGGTGAAAATCGCTCTCTAAATAGCTCCAAGATCAGCCAACAAATGAGAGAAATGAACAATAAATTCCGGATTTTTATTAAGTCACTGCCCAAGCTTGCCTTCTTCGGATCGTGAAGGCAAAACTCACGAACCCCAGAAAAGTATTCTTCATGATCACGAGAAGACACTCGCAAATGCAATGCGCTGAGCCACCCTCTAATCGCGAGCGCGTGCCTCCATTCGGGAACGCGAAAGGCAACTGAGTTGCTCAGGCCCAGGTCCAGGTCTTCTACGCGACTGAGTCAACCACGAACGCAAAGGCCGCTGGTCCCAAGCCTCCGCGAACACTACCCCTACTTCACGAATGGGAAGAACAATATCACCCAGCCCCCAAATCCTTCATCGCGAACGCGAGGGTCCTTCCGTGTTCGTGAAGAAGGAAACCAGAACAACACACCAACAGTTTTGGACTTAGCTCCGGGCGATCCGAAACGCACCCAAGCCCCCTGGGACCCCGCCCAAATGCACCAACAAGTCCATAACCACAATATGGACTTGCTCGAACTCTCGGAACACGTAAAACAAAAACAAAACAAAGAATCTCACCCCTGAACCAAATTGAATCAACTTATGAACTTCAAGCTTCGCAACTAGCTCCAAACATGCCAAATCATACTTAGACTACTCAGAATGACACAAAATTTTGTGTTCAAGTCATAAATCTCCATACGGACCTATTCCCAGGCTCGGATCCCAAACGGACCTCGATAACACTAAAGTCTACTCCAAACCAAATTGAAAGAACTTGAAAATCTTCAATGAACCAACTTCTAACATCAAGAGCCGAAATGCTCCCGGATCACTCGAAACCCAATCCAAACACACACCCAAGTCCAAAATCATTATAAGAACCTATTAGAACCATCAAAGCCCGGTTCCTTGGTCATTTACTCAAAATGTTGACTCAAGTCAAACTTGGCCATCATAGGCCACTATTAAGGAACTAAGTGTTCTGATTTCAACCTGAACCCTTCCAATTCTAAACCAACCATCCCTGCAAGTCATAAAACAGTAAAAACACATACGAGAAGTCTTAATTTGGGGAACGAGGATCTAGAAAGCAAAATAGCCGATCATGTTGTTACATTCTCCACCTCATAAACAAATGTTCCTCCTTGATCTAGTATAGAACCATACCTGGAGTGCTAAATAAGTGCGGATATCTGCTCTTCTTGTCCTCCTCGGCCTCCCAAGTCGCTTTCTTGACTGGTTGACCCCTCCACTGAACCTTTACCATAGAAATCTGTTTGGACCTCAACTGGAAAACCTGGTCAACTGGCTCCTCCTCATAACCCAAGCTCTTATCTAGCTGAACCGTGATGTAGTCTAACACATGCGACCGTCGGCATGGTACTTCCGGAGCATAGACACATGGAAGACTGGATGAACTCCTGATAGACTGGGAGGCAAAACAAGCTCATAAGCAACCTCCCCAACTCGCCTTAACATCTCAAATGGACCAATAAACCTTGGGATCAACTTGCCCTTCTTACCGAACCTCGTGATGCCCTTTATCTGCGAGACTTTCAAGAGAACCTTCTCGCCTACCATAAATGATTGATCATACGCATTCTGATCCATGTAACTCTTCTGTCTGGACTGTGTTGTGCGAAGTCCGTTCTGAATCAAATTTACCTTCTCCATGGCATCTTTTACTAAATCGGTGCCATATAACCTAGCCTCGCTGGGGCTCAAACCAACCGATGGGCGAACGACATCACCAACCATATAAAGCTTCAAATAGAGCCATCTCGATGCTAGACTGATAATCATAAGAAAACTCGGCCAAAGTCAAGAATCGGTCCCACTGCCCTCCAAAGTCAATCATACATGCTCTAATCATATCCTCTAGAATCTAAATTGTTCGCTCCGACCGCCTGTTGGTCTGCGAATGAAAGGCTATGCTGAGCTCTACCAGGGTTCCCAAATCACTTTGTATTGCTCTCTCGAAATGCAAAGTGAACTGAGGGCCTCCATCTGAAATGATAGAAATAGGTACACCATGTAACCGAACGATCTCCTGAATGTAAATCTGGGCCAGTATCTCCGATGAGTACGTAGCCACAACTGGAATAAAGTGTGCCGACATGGGCATCATGTCAACAATAACCTAAACGGAATCAAACTTCCTCAATGTCCGCGGAAACCCAACTACAAAGTCCATAGTGATCCGCTCCCATTTACACTCTAGTATAACCATCTGCTGGAGTAGGCCACCTAGCCGTTGGTGCTCATACTTAACCTGCTGGCAATTTAGACACCTCGCTACATACTCAACTATGTCCTTCTTCATCCGCCTCCACCCATAATCCTGCCTCAGGTCGCGATACATTTTCGTAGCACTTGGATGAATAGGATACCGCGAACTGTGTGCTTTCTCTAGAATCTTCTCCCTCAAGCCATCAATATTAGGAACACATAGGCGACCCTGGAGTCGTAGAATACCATACTCGCCGACAGTAAACTCCTTGTCACCACCATGTAGTACCGTCTCTCTAAGAACTAAAAGGTGCGGATCATCGTACTAACGAGCCTTGATCTGCTCTAATAATGAAGACTAAGCCACAACACATGCAAGAACTCGACTGGGCTCTGAAAGGTCCATCCTCACAAGTCAGTTAGCTAAGGACTAAATGTAAAAATCCAATAGCCTCTCCTCTGCTGAAATAAAAGCCAAACTACCCATTCTCCCGGCCTTTCTGCTCAAGGCATCCGCAACCACATTCGCCTTGCCCGGATGGTAAAAGATGGTAATATCATAGTCCTTCAGTAACTCAAGACACCTGCGCTGCCTCAAATTAAGATCCCTCTGCTTAAACGAATACTGCAAGCTACGATGATCTATGTAAACTTCATAGGACACCCCGTAAAGATATGCCTCCGGATCTTAAGAGCATGAACTATCGCGGCCAACTCCAAATCATGTATGGTGTAATTCTTCTCGTAGGGCTTATGATGACGTGCAACATATGTAATAACTCGTTGTGCCTGCATCAACATAAAACCCAAGCTAATGCGTGAAGAGTCGCAGTACACAGTGTACATCCCTTAACCTGAAGGCAACACTAACACTGGTATTGTAGTCAATGTTGTCTTGAGCTTCTGAAAGCTCGCTTCTCAATCGCTAGACCATCGGAACATAGCACTCCTTTGGGTCAATCTAGTCAAAAGTGCTGCAATAGATGAAAAGCCCTCCACAAATCGGCAATAAAAACCCGCTAACCCCAAGGAACTCCTGATCTCGGTCGCTGTGGTAGGATGAGGCCAACTCTGTACTGCCTCAATCTTCTTGGGATCCACCCTAATACCCTTACCTGATACAACATGCCCCAAAAATGACACAAAATCTAGCTAGAACTCGGACTTGGAGAACTTAGCATATAACTTCTGTTCCCGCAAGGTCGAAGCACAACTCTCAAATGCTACTCGTGCTCCTCCATACTACGCGAGTAGATCAATATGTCATCAATGAAGACAATGACAAATGAGTCAAGATATGGCCCGAACACTTGGTTGATCAAATCCATATATGTCGCCAGGGCATAGGTCAAGCCGAAAGACATCACTTGAAACTCATAGTGGCCACAACTGGTCCGAAAAGCAATCTTCGGAACATCCGAAGCACGAATCTTCAGCTGATGATACCCAAATCTCAAGTCGATCTTAGAGAACACCCTAGCACCCTGCAACTAGTCAAACAAATCGTCAATATGCCGCAACAAGTATTTGTTCTTAATGGTAACTTTATTCAACTACGGTAATCAATGTACTTCCGCATACTCCCATCCTTCTTTTTCACAAATAACATCGGTGCACCCCTAGACGACATACTCGGTCTAAAGAACCCCTTTGCTAGCAACTCCTAAAGCTGTACCTTTAACTCCTTCAACTCTTTCAGAACCATGCAATATGGTGGAATAGTGATAGGCTGGGTACTTGGCACCAAATGAAT
The DNA here is from genome assembly GCF_001879085.1 of Nicotiana attenuata. NCBI lineage: Eukaryota > Viridiplantae > Streptophyta > Magnoliopsida > Solanales > Solanaceae > Nicotiana > Nicotiana attenuata. The sequence continues at coordinate 561,883 of NW_017670253.1, read as the reverse complement.
ATCACGATCTGGTGGCATGCCCAGTAGAAGTCTCACACCATGGGCACCGAATCAATCATAGAAGTCTCTACCGCAGTATCCCGAACATAATCCAGATAAGCCAAACCACCCTTCTCGACCATGTGCTGAGCCTTCAAGAAAGAGATAACTCGACTAGGTGCACTGATAGATGAACCTCTCTACTCCAATCTAGGCAACTTTGGTATCGCCAAGGTAACAGTCTTGGCATAGCAAAGAATGGCATGATATGGAGACAACTAGTCCATGCCCAGGATGACCTCAAAGCCGGTTATGTCGAGCAACAGAAGATCTGCTCTGGTTTCATAACCACAGAAAGTCACAATAAAGGACTGGTAATCTTGATCCACAACAATAGAATCAGCCACTGGCATGGACACATATATAGGAGAACCCAAGGACTCACAAAAGACATACAGATAATGAGAAAATAAAGAAGAAACATATGAATATGTGGACCCTGGATCAAATAGTACTGAAGCATCTATACCGTAGATAGAAATAATACCTGCGATCACGGTATCTGAGGCTACTACATCTGGTCTAGTCGGAAAGGCATAAAACCTAGTTGGAGTACCACCTAACTGGAATCCACCTCTAGGGCGACCCCCACCCACCTGCCCTCCGCCTCTAGCAGGCCAGATGGTCGGTACGGCAGCTGGTGCAGTAATCATAGGTTGATGGCCCTGCTGGCCCTGTTGCACCGCCTTGCCCTGAAACCTGGGACATGATCTCCTCATGCGACCAAGCTCCTCGCACTCCTAGCAACCTCTCGGTGAGGAAGATGAATGAACTTGAGTTTGACCTTGAGGACCTAAATACCCGCTGGAAGAATCCTGAATAGCCGGTGGGCAATAGGAGTTCTCTAGAACAACATTGAAATAGGGCTGCACTGGTGCACCCCGAGAAGGCAGTGGTTCTGAATAAGTGGGTCTGCTAGACTGACCCCTCACGAACTAACCTCAGCCCCCTGACGGGGCGCCGCTAAATCTTATAGAATGTCGATGCCTCTTCTCTCCAGTTGTATACAATCAACCCTGGTTGTGGATACCCTATCCGTCGAGGTATCTCCACAACCTGCTCGTAAGGAGTCCCCATCACCAACACTCGGGCCATAGTAACCTGGATACCACAATGCAAGCCCGCAATAAACCTCTAAACTCTCTTTGCATTGGTAGGGAGTATCATAAGTGTAATGAAGTCCACCCCGTTGGACTCCTATACTGTCATGTTGTTCATCTTGTCTCTACAACGGTCAATAAAATCCTGGGGATCCTCATGTCACTCACCGCCAAAAGAAGGAGGATGCAGTCTGGTCCATCTATCCAACACCTTATGCGGCTCGACGGTCGCATCTGGTCTGGCTCCGTTGTAGCTGCTGCAGCTGACTGGGCTCTGTCCACAGGTAATGCACATGGGATCTGATATACGACAGCAACGTGCCCTAGATCCTGAGCAGTAGGGGTCTGTGCTCCCCCTCCCGCCTGAGATGTGCACCATAGAATCCATGAAATGCAGTATACGGCCTACGACCTCTTGAAATCTCGGCGCGCTCGTGAAATATCCTGGGGCCGGCTCAGCTCCAGGCACCCCACCCTGCTCCTCAATGATAGGATCCTCCACTGGATCCGCTGGTGGTACGACAGGAGCAACTCTAGTATGCCCTCGTCATCTAGGAGGAGCTAGAGCTCTCCCTCGGCCTCTACCTCGGCCTCTAGCAATAGGGGGAGCAACTTCTCCAACACCGAGTACATCTTCCGCATGCATTCTCACCATCTGTGAGAGAATAAGAGAAATACTTAGCATTACATCAACTGCACGATAGGAGATGAAGAAAAAGAAGTTTCCCAACACCCTATAGCCTCTCGTAGATAAGTACAAATATCTCCGCATCGATCTTCAAGACTATTAGCACCGCTCATGACTTGGGAAACTGTTGGCCGTGATGGCAAGATGTCACGACTCAATTCCCACTATAGGCCGTGATGGCACCCAACGTTGCTGCTAGGCAATCCAACGTTGAACTATCCATGTAATTGTTCATTTAGTATTTTTGAAGTCATTGAGTTTTATTTAATAACAGAACGATTAATATGGTATTGTAATAATGTAAAAGCAAAAATTAGAAGAAAGAGTGAAGTAGTTAATTTAATAATAAAAACCCATGAAATGTCTCAAAAATCGGTGTCACAAGTGCACGAGCATCTAGTAGAATATACAAAACTCTCTAAGAACTGTTGTCTGAGACAAAATAGACAGAAATAATAAAAATATAACAAGAGAAGGCTACGAGTGCTGCAGAACAGAGCATGAGAAGCAGCTCACTACTAAGCCTCCGGGTAATACGGATGTGCGCCCGGACGAACTCCAGATGCACCTGCTTTAGAACCTGCACAATATGTATAGAAGTGTAGCGTGAGTACGTAAACAATGTGTATCCAGTAATTCTCTAGTCAAACCTCGAAGAAATAGTGACGAGGGGTCGACATAAACACTTACTAGTGGGCAATATACAAACTGTAGAAGAATACTTAATAAACATGAAATACAACATCAATGATAGAATAAAAGGCGATAATTATACGATCCTTTAACCAAATAACAATTTCAAAGTCCCCAAATATCACATGGTAATCTCAACAAGTAAGGGCTCAACATGTATTTTTAAATCCTCAAGTCACGAAAGACATATCAAGTATAATCGGATTCCGAGTGACAACACGCACGAGTTATGCCGAGGTCGTACAGCTCGATCCATAATAATCGTATACATACACTGCCGAGGTCGTACGACCCGATCCATGGATGCCTTCCATAATATATATAAATATCGTCGAGGCGTTCTGCCCGATCAATAGGAATAGGAAAACTCTTCAGATTACGAATTTCGTATTTACAACTCCAAGGTAAGCCCATAAAAACTATAAATTCCCATCAACAATTGAACATTCCGCTAAATCTCTAAGTAGTGAAGCTCGATTTAACATAATCTTTAACCAAGTTTTTACTTATTAATACAAGCAATTAAACTAGTAGGTTGAGTTCAAATTGTTCAAGTAATAGCATAATCAAGGCCTAAGTCTACCCGGACATAATATGAATTTTAGCTACGCACGGACTCTCGTCACTTCGTGTGTAGTAGCACCCACAGTTAGTAGCAAATAACAATATTTAACACCTATGGGGTTAATTCCCTCTTATAAGGTTAGGCAAGAGTCTTACCTCATTCCCAAGTCTACTTTCTGGTCCACAAATCACTCTAAAAGCCTCAAGTTGGTGCCGAACTATCCAAAACTAGCCAAAGGTTGTACAAACTAATCAATAATTGTTCAAAAGTTCATAATTTAACTATTAGAGTGATTACCCAACTCAATTTTCAAGAATCCTAAAATTCACCCCCAGGCCCACATGCCTGGATTCCGGAATTGTTTTGTAAATAATTGTTACCCATAACCTCATGAAAATAAATATATAATTGCTACTCAATTCCGCAACCATTTTCGTGGTCTAACCCCATTTTTATCAAAACCTAGGTTTTTCAACACAATACTAAATTTTTTATAATTTTCATGTTAAGATCTACCCATAATCTAGGTATTAAACTCACATTGTGTAGAATACACTTACCTCAAGGCTCTAGGTGAAAATCCCTCTCTAAAAAGCTTCAAAATCGGCCAACAAATGAGAGAAATGAACAAAAAGGCGAAAATTCCGAATTTTATTAAGTCACTGCCCAGGTGTGCCTTCTTCGTGATCACGGACAAGCCGGGAAAACTAACGAACCCGGGAAAAGTCTTCTTCGCGATGGAGAGAAGACACTTTCAAACACGATGCACTGAGTCGCCCTCTCATTGTGAATGCGTGCCACCACTCGCAAATGCAAAAGGCAGCTGAGTTGCCCAGGCCCAGGACCAGGTCTTCTACGTGAATGCGACGGGCGCTTGTCCCAAGCCTCTGCGAACACGACCCCTACTTCACAAATGAAAACAACAACATCACCCAGTACCCAAATACTTCATTGCAAATACGAGGGTCTTTCCGCGTTCACGAAGAAGGAAACCAGAACCACACACCAGCAGTTTTAAACTTAGCTCCGGGCGGTACGAAACGCACCCGAGCCCCCAGGACCCCGCCCAAATGCACCAACAAGTCCATAAACATATACGGATCTGCTCAAACTCTCAGAACACGTAAAATAAAGACAAAACTATGAATCACACCTCAGAACCAAATTGAATCAACTTATGAACTTCAAGCTTCTCAACTAGCTCCCGAACACGCCGAATCATACTTAGACTACTCAAAATGACACCAAATTTTGCGTGCAAGTCATAAATCACCATACGGACCTGTTCCTAGGCTCATAATCCCAACAGGACCTCGATAACACCAAAGTCTACTCCAAACCAAAATTAAAGAACTTGAAAACCTTCAATGAACCAACTTCCAACATCAAGCGCCGAAATACTCCCGGATCACCCGAAACCCGACCCGAACATTGGAACCATCAAATCCCTATTCCAAGGTCGTTTACTTAAAACGTTGACTCATGTCAAACTTGGCCATCATAGGCCATTATTAAGGAACTAAGTGTTCCGATTTCAATTCGATAACATCCCCGCTAGTCATAAATTAGTGAAAGCACATACAGAAAGTCTTAATTAGCAAAATGGGGATCTAGAAAGCAAAACGACTGGTCGGATCGTTATAATTATAATAGCAAGGGAAGAGATAAATAGTAACAACAACTTCAAATAATAGAAATTAACAATTAATGAGATAAACGTACAATGACTTCAAGAAATGATAATCAACAATGAAAGAGATAACATGTATCAAATAAAGGCTGCAAGTTTAACTAAGGCATGAGAGCAATTTATCAAGTAGGATGTAGAACAAGTGTTAAACAAGTTAATTAAGGAATGTAAGGATAAACTAACACAAGTAGGAATAATTGATTATGAGAATTTAGAACGTGATATGGAATCTCAATTAAAGCATGGAAATAGTCTAAGTAGCCTAAACCGGCCAAATATCACGTACAACCCGTGTACCCACTCGTCACCTTGCGTACACGACTTTCACATAGCAGAAATGACTCAATCAATACCAATCCTAAGGGATAGTTCTCCCACACGAATTGAGGCAAGACACTTACCTCAACTAGGCCAATTCAACACTCAAAAATAGCTTTTCCCTTTGTCACACCTCCTTTTTATTACTACACCCGCAAGGATATAATAAAGGGAGTTATTTCCAACTTGAAGTGACAATCGGGACGGGATTCATTATTAATATTCAGAGTCGCCACTTGGGAAATTAATGGTGTCCCAAGTCACCTATCGAATCCCGAGCCGAGGAAATAATGACTCTGTTAATAGTCAGCGAACCAGAAATCCGAGTAAGGAATTCTGTTAACCCGGGAGAAGGTGTTAGGCATTCCCGGGTTCCGCGGTTCTAGCACGGTCGCTCAACTATTGTATTTGATTTTGTCTGATTTCGAAATATGTTCTAGCTTATGTGCTTTTATTAATAAACCGCTTTCATTTTTATTTATTCGATTTTTAAACGAATTGCAACATCGTGGAAATGCGCCTTAAACCACGTTGCACCAGTGCACCCGTGATTGTTAACACATTTCGACTTCGTTGAGATTTGGATTTGGGTCACATAAATGTGCACCCGTGTTTAGGAAGGTGATTTTATTTAAAATGCGCGCCTAAAGTAGCTACGCGTTTATTAAATGTGTGGGGAGCCATGAAATTCGCTAAATAGCACATCCCGAAGTCTAAATATTTTGATATAAGCAATTAATGAGGGCCCCGCAATTTGTGTGTTTTATTCGGCGAGGCTCGTCTCGTCTATCATTTATTTTAAAGGGAATCCTAAAGTGGCTATAACCTTTCTATGTTGGTCAGTAAATTTTGGATAAAATTGGGCTTTAGTTTTGGCCCAATGCCATTTTAATGCCACTTGTGATAACGGGAAAGGCTGACTGGACAGAGGCTTTATCCAATGAAAACAGACCCAGATGGCCCGTCCAGTTCAGCTTATCGAGCAAATGCATCAGTGAATCAGGCTACTATTTTTGCTGGTTTTGTACTTACTTCAATTAACTCATTATTTATATCATGCATGTTATATGGTGACTATTTAAGCTAATGTCTGTTAGCAACTATTAGTACTGGAACTTAAGCGAGTTCACACGGCAAAATACTAACGAACCTCTTTCAAGTTGTTCAATTGTATCTACTACTGGCTGCAACTAATTTCAGAAATGTATACGGGATAACTAGACTAAGGTGATTACTAATAATATGGAGATATCAAACTTAAGAGGATCAAGACCAAAAGTTCATACAAATAACTGCTATAGGCATCTATTGACATGCAAAATCTCTCATAAATCTGCAGCATTAGGTTCCATATGAATAGTCCAGTTATACAGTCCAGTTAACAGTCCAGCATTTACACACATATTACAAAATTGATTCGACACTATGCTGATTAAATCTAACACCTATTTAACTATCAATACATCACAGTCCAAACAGCACACTTCAAAACCAAACAGATGAACATTTGTATTCCATTTCAAGCTTAATGTTACAGCAGGGCAGATTCGAATGTGTACCTGGTAATTGCAAATAAGAAAAGGGAGAGATTAGCAGCAGTAACAACTTCAGCAGCAGCTCAGAAAACCAGTTTAAAATCTCAACAACAGTCCAGCATAGACCCAACAACTCAGAATAAATTAGAGAGCCAATAGAGTTCACAGATTAACCCAAACAGCACCAAACAGCTAAAAATGAACCCAGGACTGACATCCCCAGTAAACAAACAACAAATCAACCTGGACTAAGTAAATCTCATGCACACATGATTCGAACAGCTTGTGAATATCCAAAGTGAGCATACACAGATGAGTTCAGGTTACTTCTTATCCTTAACGAGCTAGGAAATGGGATTAATGACTGAAATTTGAGAATGAGGTTAGGAGAGATTAATGGAATAGTAATTTTTACTTTTCTGTTGTTTTCTGAAACTTGAGGATGATCAGAGGGTTTTGAGGGGGGGGGTCGAGATGGCTATTCAGAAAAACTTCCCCCTCAAGGCAAATGAATGCCTATTTATAGGTGAACTTAGGTCCAATTTCAGATTTTCCCTTTACCCCCTTAGTCCCTATTTAATTTCAGTGCTTACCCCTTTATTTTCTGACTTGTTACACAAGTAACTACCTTAAGTTTATTAGAACCTACACTATAGTCCATCCTAGAAGGTTCTATGCCCATTACAATTCCTATTCTATCCTTACTTTACTTTAACAATTACCAATCTTAGTGAAACTACCCTTTTCCATGCCTATACTACCCTTTGAATCCTATGAAATTACTGACCAAGTTAAACCAGTCTATTAACTACAACCAAGCAATCTATTTCTAGGGCTAGAGCAATTAAAATCATCTTGCAGTAAACAATTAAAATCAGATTGCAGTGAACAATTAGGATTCGACTAACTGAACCTAAAGTCAGACCACTTAACAACAAATTTGAACAACAGTAAAGGCTCAACAACAAATTAGACCAATAACAACAAATCAACAGAACTAATACTGAAACAACAAATCAAAAAATACTGAAACAGAATTAATAACAACAAATCAGACCAATAACAACAGTAAAGGCTCAAATACTGAAGAAGAAAAATTGAAATCAAAAGTGCCCTAAAGAGTTAAAGATTATCAAACAATTTTGAACAAGCATACAGAATCAGAACTTACTAAGTTGAGCACTCGACTGACTATGGGGAACTCTGACCGGCCATTTGTTTGAATCCTCCGGGATTCTTGACACGTAACATCCCTAATCGTGTGTTTTCAAAAGAACACACATGATTAAGGAAGTTACGGTCCAAAATCCCCCAAGATTTTCTGAGCTAGGGCAACATTCGAACGTTTCTGGTTAGGGATTCAGGTAAAGGAGAGGGAGGGGAGCATGGGGTGTAAGTTTGGTAGGGTTTGGAAGAGATAGGGTTTTGGCCGGATTTTTGATTTGATATTTGAGCAATTCCGGCCATATTCGAGGTAAGTGGCTATGGGGGTTGGGTAAAGGAGGTCAAGGCGGTCCCATGGTGTTAATTTGGGACCGTTTGGCATAACCGGCGACTTGGCCGGAAAATTTTGAACGGATATTCGACGAGATTGGCTATGAATTGAGGTATGATATTTGGGGATTTGGAAAGAGGAGGAGACAGTGGTTCCAGGGTGTAATTTTGGTGGTCATCGGAGCTTCGCCGCCGGCGGCGGCGATTTCCGGCCGGCGGCGGACGGCGGAGGGACAGTGGGGCTAGGGCGGAGGAGGGTGGCCGGCACCGGCGTTACAGGGGACGGGTTGGTACGAGGATGAGGAGTTGTGTTTTAATTTTTTGTATATAATTCGGACAGTTTTATTTCATTTTGGGAGTTAATCGTGGCCATTGGATTTGGGGAAATAGACGGTCGTGATTAAACGACGTCAAAACGACGTCGTTTTGAACGTAAGGCAATTGGACCGGGCAGGGTGTTTGGATCTGGGCGTGGGAATTGTTTGTGCTAACTAATTTTTGGCCCAAATTTGGTCTCTACTTGAGACCAGTTTTAATTTTTCTTCTTTTTTTTTTCTTTTTTTTTCTGTATTTTTGTATTTATTTATTTTTTCTGATTTTATAAAATGCTAAAACAAAGCAAAAGACCTAATTAAAGTATTTAACTCCTAAAATTATTATTTAAAACTCTATTTAAAGATAAATGTAATAATTAACAATGCAAAGAAACTATTTTGTTGCAATTTTCTTTACATTTTATTCTAAAACTAATTACTAAAACTGTGAAACTAAATCCCTAAATGCCAATGCATATTTTTGGTATTTTCATATGGATTAAAATGCACAAATAAAAATGCAACAGTTACCAAAGCATGCCACAAAATTCACAGAAATTTATAAAATACTAGAAAAAAAATTGTTTTGTTTGACATTTTGGGAATTATTGCTTAGGGCAAAAATCACGTGCTCACACCCTTAATATTCACCTCCACACGGCTCAAATCTGACAAAAATCAACTTAATATCATCAAACATGCTAGGGAAATCAATTACAATAGATAAAGCTAAGAGATCTTTAAACTTTTCCCAAAAAGTCAACAAAAGTCAATCCAGTGCTCGCCCGGTCAAAAACCCAAGTCCAATAGTAGATTTCGTGTATCCATGCCACGAGTTCATATATGATTCGTTCCAAAATTCGAGTCCAAATGGACTCTTAAAACTCAATTTCTTATCTTTTCAGAAACATGACAAAGTTTCACAAATTTTCCATTTGATTCACATGATTTTGATGTTATAATCTAAGATATGTTGATGGAATATGATCAAAAATAGATTAGAATCACTTACCCAAGTTTGTAGATGAAAATTCCTTCTCCAAATCGCCTCCTACCGAGTCTAGGGTTCTAAAATGAGAGAATGCATTCAAAAATCCCGTCTCCTAGCTCTCTAACCAGCTGTAGTGCGAACCCTCACAATTGCGAATCAGGGCTCGTATTTGTGAACCCTGACAGCCTCATAAATCCACGCAATTGTGAGAAAAGGCATTGCAATCGCAAACTGGCCATCATCGCAAAAGCGAACAATTGTTCGCAGTTGTGAACCAAGCAAAATACTGTTGCCCTCACAAATGCAAAGGGGAAGTTGCATTTGCACATCTGACCCCCTACTGTCACCTTCACAATTGCGAAGATGGTGCTCACAATTGCGATAACAGAGCACCAGCACACCAACAGTTCAGTTTAAGCTCAAAACCATTCTGATACATGTCAGAAACATATCCGAGCCCTCGGGGCTCCAAACCAAACATCCAAACAAGTCTAAAAACATCATAAGAACTTGCTCATGTAATCAAAACCCAAAAAGAACATCTAGAACTATGAATCAAACAACAAAATGCATGAACTTCAAAGTAAAGTTCAAGAATCTCTAGAATTACAACTAAATGTCTGAATCCTATCAAATTACCTCCAAATGATACCAAATTCGTGGACACGTTTTAAATAGCATAACGAACCTATTCCAAGTCCCTAAATCAAATTCCAAGATCGGTAGATAAAGGTCGACCTACGGTCAAACCTTTAAACTTCAAATTTCCAAATTTTGCCAAACAACACTAATCAACCTACGGACTTCCGAATTCAATTTCGGGCTTACGCCCAAGTCCGAAATCACGATATGAAGTTGTCGAAGTCATCAAAACACAGTTTTGGAGTTATTTTCATAAAAGTCAAGGTTTGGTCAACATTTTCTAATTTAAACTTGTATTAGTTAAGAATCAAAGGGTCCAAATCAACTAGAAAGCTTCCGGGAACAAAACTAACCAACCCCGCAAGTCATAAGACCATAAACAAACATGTGTGAAGCATAAAAAGGGGTAACGCGGTACAATTACATAAAATGACCGATCGGGTCATTACACACTCCCTCTCTTAAAACAAATGTTCGTCCTCGAATGTGCATAAAGACATACCTGAATGGTGAATAGATGAGGGTGACAACTCCGCATGATGTGCTCGGTCACCCAGGTCGCCTCCTCGACCGGATGACCCCTTCATTGAACCTTTACTGAAGCAATGTTCTTTGATCTTAACTTTCGGACCTGTATGTCCAAGATAACCACAAGCTCCTCAATATAAGTCAAATCCTAGTCCAATTGGATTGTGCTAAAGTCTAAAACATGAGATGGGTCACCATAATACTTTTGAAGCATATAAACATGGAACACCGGATGAACCCAGATAAACTAGGTGGAAATGCAAGGTCGTAGGCCACATTATCAATCCTCTCAAAGATATCAAAAGGTCCAATATACCTAGGGCTCAACTTTCCCTTCTTCTCAAACCTCATTACACCCTTCATGGGTGAAACCCAGAGCAAGACTCGCTCTCCAACCATGAATCAACATCACGAACCTTCCGATTCGCATAACTCTTCTGTCTAGATTGGGCTATATGAAGCCGATCCTAGATTATCTTGGCCTTCTCCAAAGCATCTCAAACCAAATTTGTGCCTAATAACTTAGTCTCTCCTAGCTCAAACCACCCAGCTGGCGAACGACACCATCTCCTATATAGGGCCTCATAAGGAGCCATCTAAATACTCGATTGGTAGTTGTTATTGTAGGCAAACTCCACAAGCAGCAATAACTGATCCCAAGAACCCCTGAAATCTATAACGCAGGCACGAAGAATATCTTCCAATATCTTAATGGTGCACTCGGACTGTCCGTCCGTCTAGGGGTGAAATGTTATACTCAACTCAACCCGCATGCCTAACTCATGTTGTACGGCCCTCCAAAATCGCGATATAAACTGTGTACGCCGGTAAGAGATGATGGATACCAGTATACCATGAAGTCTGACAATCTCATAGATATAAACCTGAGTCAGCTGCTCTGAAGAATAGGTATTTACTACCAGAATGAAATGTGCCGACTTGGTCAACCTGTCAAGAATCACCCATAGCGTGTCAAATTTCCTCTAAGTCCGTGGGAGCCAACAATATAATCCATAGTAACCCACTCCTATTTCCACTCTGGAATCTCTAGACTCTGAAGCAAACCACCTGGCCGATGATGCTCATACTTCACCTGCTAATAATTTAGGCACCGAGCTACATACTGCAGTATGTTCTTCTTCATCCTCTTCCACCAATAGTGCTTCCTCAAGTCGTGATACATCTTAGCGGCACCCAAATGAATGGATTATTGTGAGCCTCCTGAAGAATCAACTCACACAAACCATCCACATTGGGCACACATAGCCTGCCCTGCATCCGTAACACACCGTCATCCCCAATAGTGACCTCCTTGGCATCATCGTGCTGAACTGTGTCCTTAAGGACAATAAAATGGGGGTCAATCATACAGACGCTCTCTTATACGATCTTGTAGAGAAGACCAAGAAACCACGCAGGCAAGAATTCGGCTGGGCTCCAAAACATCCAATCTAACAAATTAGTTGGCTAAGGCCTGAACATCCAATGATAATGGCCTCTTCACTGTTGGTAAATGTCCTAAACTACCCAAACTCTCCTCCTTTCGACTCAAGGCATCGGTCACCACATTGGCTTTCACGACCCAAAATCCCTCCGAACGTGATGCCTACTAGTCCCTAAAACTAGGTAAGCCTAACACGTACCAAAATGATAGCAGGTTCTACTTAATAGTTATTAAACATGAATTGAGAATTTTTAAATAAACCAATATTCTCGACATGATACAATATCTCAAAACTGGTAGTACAAGTCATAAGCTTTTCTAAGAGTAACTATATATAGTGAATGCATCAATGTTCCGAAATAGTAGGAAACAATGGAAATAAATACAACAGAAGGTGACTTTGGAGCCTGCGAACGTCGAACAAGTATATCATGAAGTCTCCAGTAGCGCAAACATAGGTCTCCAACCAACTCAATCATAAGTACCTGGATCTGCACAAAAATGTGTAGGAGTGTAGTATGAGTACACCATGGTCAGTACTCAGTAAGTATCAAGACTAGCCTCCGTGGAGTAGTGACGAGGTACAATCAAGACACTCACTAGTCAAATAACCTGTGCAATATAGTAGCATAACGATAATAATGGAAAACGCAAAGCAGTAAATGGCAACAGAAATCAACTATGGAGATAAACAACAAAGCAGTAGTAACACCGTAGAATATCGTTAAAAAACAAATTAGGACACGAGTACAGCCAATTAATCAAGTCTTTCAAATACAAGTTTTTCACAACAAATTCACTTTGTGGTACCTTATCTCATAATCACAAATCACGGGTCTCAACCCACTATCTTATTCTCACGGCACCTCCTGCCCATATCTCTATCACAATCGCATGTACAACTCATGTGCCAATAATAAAATAATCATTTAATCACGGTACCTCGTGCCCACATCTCATAATACTTTCGTACGGCAAAATTCACGTGCTACCATGTACATTGTATCCATGTCCAATGCTAATAAAAATGTTCGAAGGATCATTTTATTTCAAATGAAGTAGAATTACAATTTCTGAATCAAGTAAAAAATCAACAAGGAAATGAGTTTATTTAGAAATAATTTGGGTGAAGAAAATAACATTTCAAATAGAATAAATCATCGGATAAGCTACTGATTTGAATATATAATTTAATTAACTAAACCTAATAGCAATTTCTTTTTAAGTAAAGTAGAAACACCTGTTAGGGTAAGGAGATTAAGTTGAGAAGTCGATTAAAGTGAAATATGACATTTATTTATAACGACCCGGCCAGTTGTTTCAAGAGTTGTAGCCACGTTCCCCCATTTACATCTCCATTTGTGCTTTACAGTTGTTATATGACTTATCGGGTTAGTTGGTTCGGGTTGGACAGATTTCGAAATGAATTGAGACACTTAGTCTCAAGGTTGGAGGCTTAAGTTGGAAAAGTTGAGCGGATGTTGACTTATATGTAAATGACTCCGGATTTGAGTTTCTGGAAGTTGGAGTAGGTCCGTAGTGTTATTTGTGACTTGTGTGCAAAATTTGAGGTCTTTCGGACGTGATTAGGCTTGAATTTGGGTGCAATTTCTATTTTTGATGTTGTTTGAGGTGATTTAAAGGCTCGACTAAGTTCGTATCGTGTTTTAAGACTTGTTGGTATGATTAGTTGAGGCCCTGGGGGCCTCGGGTTGATTTCGGGATGTTGACGGACTTGGAATTGAACTTAGTGAAGTTGCTGAAGTTGAGGACTGCTGCTGTAATCGCACCTGCGGTGCGGGCACCACAGGTGTGAGCTCGCAGATGGGGTGGGGTCCACAGATGCGGAGTTTGAAGGGAGGTGAGCAGGTGCGAAGGTTTTCCCGTACCTGCATGACTACAGATGCAGCTGGAAGACCGCAGAAGCGGAATTGGATTGTGGAGCTAGGCTCCGCAAAAGCAGAGGTTTTCTCGCAAAAGCGAGTACGCATGAGCAGAAGTTGGCCACAGGTGTGGAGGTAGCCGCAGATTTTCACAATTTCTAATATTTTGAGCTCGGGTTCTGGAGATTTTTGAGAGGATTTTTTAGGAGATTCTTGAGGTAAGTTCCTTGTGCTAATTTTTATTCAATAATCTTATTTCCTCATCGATTTTCCCACCTAGATTGTGTGGTTTTAAGTGAAATTTGGGGATTTGAGGCAAGGATTTGGAGAGTTTGATTTGGGGATTTTTGTGGCGCTTGGGTATCAGATTTTTATAAATTTGGTACGGTTAGACTCGTGGTTGAATGGGCTTTCGGGTTTTGTGACTTATGTCGGATTTCGAGACGTGGGCCCGGGGGCCGGCTTTGAGCCAATTTCGAATTTTTGAGTTATAACTTCGTAATTTCTTATGGAATTTATTCCTTTGGCACGTATTGATTGTATTATACTTCTTGTGGCTAGATTCGAGACATTCTCGAGCTGATTTACGAGGAAAGGCGTGTTGGGGTGGAGTTTTGCTCGGATTGAGATAAGTAACACTTCTATTCTTGGCTCTGAAGGTTTTTAACCCCAAATTATGTGTTATGTGATTGGTTTTGAGGCGATACACATGCCAAGTGACGGGTGCGGGCGTGCACCATGAGAATTGTGACCTGGTCGATTCCATGGCATTGTATAGTAGATCTATCATGTTGATATCCGTGTTTTCACCATATGATAAATTAATTAATTTGTCAATCATGCTAGAGATCATGTTTAGGCATATGCTGGTACTGCTTGGAACCATAGTGGTCGTTTCTTTCCATTGACTTACTGATTTTATTGATATTTCATACTCAGTCACATTCATTCATTTTATGTCATATCTCAGTCACTGTTGTTATTTATTGATACATCATATCATCATGTTCAGGCTACTTTCATGACATTGTGAGCCCGTGAAAGAGACCGGAGATATTCATGACTGAGTGAGGCGAAGGCCTAATTATGAGTGACATTTATGGGATCGGGCTGCACGCCAAAAAAGTTTTATTGATTTATGATAGTGCTTGGGCTGAAGGAGCCCCTCCGGAGTTTGCACACACCCCCAATGAGCGCGGTTGATTATATCGAGGGATGAATCTTCCCTGGACATGGATCTTGTCCGAAGCATTTATATACCTGGGGATGGATCTTCCCCACTGGCTGGATTGGCCCTGTTCAGTACTAAGTGACTGATGGTCAGTTAATGTATATATTCCTGGATAGATCTTCCCTGGGCCGGATTTGGCCATATACAGTACTGAGTTTTTGAGCATTTGAGAGTGTGAGCACATGAGGTTGTCAGCATGGTGCATCAAATGCAGCATGTGCATTGCCATGTAGAAGTAGAGGAGTTATATTCTTCGTATCATTCAGGTTTGATCTATCTTACTGTATTGTGTT
This sequence comes from Nicotiana attenuata, assembly GCF_001879085.1. Classification (NCBI taxonomy): domain Eukaryota; kingdom Viridiplantae; phylum Streptophyta; class Magnoliopsida; order Solanales; family Solanaceae; genus Nicotiana; species Nicotiana attenuata. The sequence goes on along the minus strand of NW_017670253.1, from coordinate 546,435 downwards.
TAACTATTCAACTTGAAAGCATGCCTACATTTATGCACTGTTATTTCTATATTGAACTGTACCGGTTGAGTTCGTCACTACTTTTAGCTTAGAGGTTGGATTTGTTACTTATTGAGTTAGTTGTACTCATGCACACTCGTGTGCAGTTCCACGTGCTTCTGGTCACGACGGTTGCTGAGTTATGGATTCGATATCTTTGGAGACTATCGAGGTAGTTGCATGACGTTCGCAGACCTTGACTCTCCTTCATTATCTTTACTTATATTTTAGTTTTACTCCTTAGACATTGTATTAGACTATCTTCCGTCATAGAAGCTCATGTACTCGGTGGCACCTTGGTAATGAGAGAGATTTGTATTGAGTTGCGAACATATTTTTGTTTTTTTAAATAGGTTTTCTCAAATATTAACTGCTTCCGTATATTTTTCAAAGCTTTTATTTAGTTGAATTGGTTGAGTAGTTATCTTGCCCAGTCCTACGATAGGCGCCATCACGATGGTTGGTTTTTGGGTCGTGACAAGTTGGTATCAGAGCCTAGGTTACATATATCTCAAGAGTCATGAGTAGCTTTAGTAGAGTCTTGCGGATAGGTAGACGTTTGTACTTATCTTCGAGAGGCTACCGAATCCTTAGGAAACTTGACATTCCTTAATTCTTGTCGTGTGAATCTGTTAATTCTGGTAACTAAACTTTTGTTATTCTATTCTCTCATATATGGTGAGGACACGTGCTGCCGGACAAGATGGACAGCGACCAGTACCACTAGTTAGTGCCACGAGAAGCCGAGGTCGCGGTAGGAGCCGCGGTAGGGGCTGAGGTGCAGCTCGTACACCTGCAGATCCATCAGTTGCCCTAGTTCTGGAGCAGGTTCCAGTTGTGGATGAGCCAGTGGGGCCAGCTCAGGCACCAGTTGTGCCCATCGTGATTCTAGGTCTTCAGGAGGCCTTAGCTCCGATTCTGACTGTGTGCATCGGTCTTGCTCAGGCGGTCTGTGTTCCGGGCGCAATAGCCACATCTCAGGCCAGGGAAGGTGCTCAGACTCCCGATACCTGCACACTAGAGTAGGTGATGCAGGGACTCCAGACCTGGGGTCACTACCAGCCCAGCCGGTTGCAGCTGCTCAGGCCCATATGGTTCCTGTTATGACTGATGATGAGTTGCGGAGACTAGAGAGGTTTGGGAGGCTCCAGCCTCCATCTTTTAGTGGGGCAGAGTCGGAGGATGCCCAGGGTTTCTTAGACAAGTGTTAGCGGATTGTGCGTACAATAGGTATTCTGGAGACTAGTGGGGTCTCGTTCACAACATTTCAGTTTTCTGGGGCTCCCTTCAAATGGTGGGAGGATTATAAGAGGCACAGGCCGGTCGTTGCAGCACCACTTACCTGACAGAAGTTCTCCGTTCTCTCTCTGGAGAAGTTCGTGCCGCAGTCTCATAGAGAAAAGCTGCATAGACAGTTTGAGTAGTTTTGTCAGAATGGCATGTCTATGACGCAGTACGAGATGAGGCTTTCCTGAGTTGGCCCGTCATGTAGTTTGAATGGTTCCCACTGATAAGGAGAGGATCAGGAGGTTCATTGATGGTCTCACATATCAGCTGCGATTGCTATGACTAGGGAGAGGGTGTCTGGTTCTATTTTCGATGAGGTTGTTGATATTTCTTGGTAGATATAGATGGCCCGAAGACAGGAGCGAGGTGAGAGGGAGGCCAAGAGGCCTCGTGAATCGGGTGGTTTCAGCGGTGTTCCTTCTGGAGGTCAGTTCTACCACGGCAGGGGTCGTCCTTATAGGTATGCTCTGATGTCTCGTCCAGTTCACCGTGGTGCATCATCTAGCTAGGGTTCATACAGTGCACAGCTGGGTCACTCATCTCTCAATGCCCTTCCAGATCAGAGTTCGTCTCGTGCACCATCAGCTCAGGGTTCATCTGTACCGAGTCCTTCGATAGTTACTCCGATTCTCGGGGTACGTCTCAATATTCACCGCTATTCACAGGGAGAGGTTATTTTGAGTGTGGAGATCTGGGCCACATCATGAGGAATTGTCCCCGCCTTTCGGGAGGTCCAGCTTAGCAAAGGAGTCAGCCTACGACTTCAACACCCGTTACTTCACCACCCGTCCAGCCAGCTCGAGATAGAGCTCAGCCAACTCGGGGTCGCCCTAGAGGGGGAGGCCGATCAGGTGGCGGCCAGGCTCGGTTCTACGCTCTTCCTGCCATACTAGATGCTATTGCTTCAAACACAGTGATCACAGGTATTGTCTCAGTATGCCACACGGATGCCTCTATATTATTTGACCCTGGTTCCACTTATTCGTATGTGTCATCGTATTTTGCTCATTATCTGGATATGCCCCGTGAGTCCTTAGTTTCATCTATTCATGTATCTACACCAGTGGGTGATACTATTGTTGTGGACTGTGTATACCGGTCGTGTGTAGTGACTATTAGGGGATTGGAGACGAGAGTTGATCTCCTGCTGCTTAGGATGGTCGATTTTGACGTGATCTTGGGCATGGATTGGTTGTCTCCATGTCATGCTATTCTGGATTATCACGCTAAGACCGTGATGTTGGCGATGCCGGTGTTGCCTAAGATTGAGTGGAGAGATTCTCTAGACCCCCCGGTAGAGTGAATTCATATTTCAAGATGCGAATGGTTAGGAAGGGTTATTTATCTTACTTGGCCTTTGTTAGAGATGTTTGCGCTGATACCCCACTATTGATTTTGTTCCGGTGGTGCGAGATTTTCCAGATGTGTTTCTTGCAGACCTATTGGGCATGCCGCCCGACAGGGATATTAACTTTGGTTTTGACTTGGTGCCGAGCACTCAGCCTATTTCTATTCCTGCGTACCGTATGGCACCGGTTGAGTTGAAGGAGTTGAAAGAGCAGCTTCAGGAACTTCTTGATAAGGCATTTGTTAGGCCTAGTGTGTTGCCTTGGGGTGCACCGATTCTTTTTGGGAAGAAGAAGGATGGTACAATGCGCATATTCATTAATTATAGGCCGTTGAACAAAGTCACAATCAAGACAAACTATCATTTGTCGCGTATTGATGATCTATTTGAACAGGTTCAGGGAGCAAGGGTATTCTCCAAGATTGATTTGAGGTTTGGGTATCACCAGTTGAAGATTCGGGACTCGGATATTCTAAAGACAGCTTTCAGGACCCGTAATTGTCATTATGAGTTCCTTGTAATGTCTTTTGGGCTGACCAACGCCCCAGCAACGTTCATGCATCTGATGAACAGTGTGTTTCAGCCTTATCCCGACTCGTTTGTTATAGTGTTCATTGATGATATCCTGGTGTACACTCGTAGCTAGGAGGAAAATGCCCAACATTTGAGGATTATGTTACAGGGGTTGAGGGAGGAAAAGCTTTATGCCAAGTTCTCCAAGTGTGAGTTCTGGCTCAGTTCAGTGGCGTTCTTGGGGCACATGGTGTCCACTGAGGGGATTAAGGTGGATCCGAAGAAGATAGAGGCGGTTCAGAGTTGGCCTAGACCGTCCTCAGCTACGGAGATTCATAGCTTTCTTGGTTTGGCCGATTATTATCGTCGCTTCATGCAGGGTTTCTCGTCTATTGCATCGCCCTTGAACAAATTAACCCAAAAGGGTGCTCCTTTCAGGTGGTCGGATGAGTGTGGGGAGAGCTTTCAGAAGCTCAAGATTGCCTTGACCACAACTCCAGTTCTAGTTCTACCTTCAGCTTCTGGTTCTTATACAGTGTATTATGATGCTTCTCGGATCGGTATCGGGTGTGCTTTAATGTAGGAGCGTAGAGTTATTGCTTATGCTTCGCGCCAGTTGAAGCCTCATGAGAAGAACTACCCTGGTCATAATATCAAGTTGGTTGCCATTGTTCATGCATTGAAGATTTGGAGGCACTATCTCTATGGTGTGTCGTATGAGGTATTTATGGATCATCGGAGCCTCCAGCACTTGTTCAAACAGAAGGATCTAAATTTGAGGTGGCGGAGATGGTTGGAGCTGCTAAAAGACTATGATATTACTATTCCGTATCATCTGGTGAAGGCCAACTTGGTGGCCAATGCCAGGAGTAGGAAAGCAGTGAGTATGAGTAGCCTTGCATTCATTCCTGTTGATGAGAGACCTCTTGCAGTTGATGTTTAGGCCTTGGCTAACTAGTTTGTGAGATTAGATGTTTCGGAGCCCAGTCGGGTTCTAGCCTGTGTGGTTTATCGGTCTTCCTTATTTGATCGCATCAGAGAGCGCCACGTATGATGATCCTTATTTGCTCGTCCTCAAGGACAAGGTTCAGCACAGTGATGCCGGAGATGTTGCTATTGGAGATGATGGGGTGTTGAGGATGCAGGGACGGATATGTGTGCCCAATGTAGATGGATTACGTGAGTTGATTCTTGAGGAGGCCTAGAGCTCACAGGATTCCATTCATCCAGGTGCCGTGAAGATGTACCAGGAATTGAGGCAGCACTATTGGTGGAGGAGAATGAAGAATGATATAGTGAGGTTTGTAGCTCGGTGCCTTAACTATCTGCAGGTAAAGTATGAACATTAAAGACCGGGTGGATTGCTTCTGAGAATGGAGATTCTTGAGTGGAAGTGGGAGCGGATCACCATGGATTTCGTAGTTGGGCTCCCACAGACTTCGAGGAAGCTCGATGCTATTTGGATGATTGTGGATCGATTGACCAAGTACGCGCACTTCATTCCAATTGGTACTACTTACTCTTCGGAGCAGTTGGCTGAGATTTACATTCGAGAGATTGTTCCGGATCACCAGCTAAGGCCCCTAAATGACCACAGTATGCCAGTGTCAATCATTTTAGATCGGGGCACGCAGTTTACATTGAAGTTTTGGAGAGCCGTGTAGCGAGAGTTGGGCACCAACGTTGAGTTGAGTACAACATTTCACCCTCCGATGGATGGACAGTCTGAGCGCACTATTCAGATATTGAAGGATATGTTACGCACTTATGTCATTGATTTTGGGGGTTCGTGCGATCAGTTTCTGCCGCTCGCGGAGTTTTCCTACAACAACAATTACCAATCGAGCATTCAAATGGCTCCGTATGAGGCTTTGTATAGGAGGCAGTGTAGATCTCCGGTGGGTTGGTTTGAGCCGGGTGAGGCTAGGCTATTGGGTACTGACTTGGTTCAGGATGCTTTGGACAAGGTTAAATTGATTCAGGAGGGCTTCGCACAGCGCAGTCTAGATAGAAGAGCTATGGCGATAAGAAGGTCCGTGATGTGGCTTACATGGTTGGGGAGAAGGTTCTGCTGAAGTTTTCACCCATAAGGGGTGTTATGAGGTTCGGGAAGAAGGGCAAGTTGAGCCCTCGGTTTATTGGGCCGTTTGAGGTACTTCAGATGATTGGGGAGGTGGCATACAAGCTTGCGTTGCCACCTAGCTTGTCGAGTGTGCATCCAGTATTTTATGTTTCTATGCTCTGGAAATATGTCGGCAATCCGTCTCATGTTTTGGATTTCAGCATGGTTTAGTTAGATGGTGATATGACTTATGATGTGGAGCCAGTGGCCATTTTAGATCGGCAGGTACGAAAGTTGAGGTCAAAAGATATAGCTTCAGTGAAGGTGCAGTGGAGAGCTCAGCCACTTAAAGAGGCTACTTGGGAGATCGAGTCAGAGATGAGGAGCAGATATCCACGCCTATTTGAGACTCCAGGCATGTTTCTAGACCCGTTCGAGGACGAACATTTGGTTAAGAGGGGGAGGGTGTAAGAACCAGCCGGTCGTTTCGAGAGTTTTAGCCCTGTTCCCCCATTTATGCTCCTTTTGTGCTTTACAATTGTTATATGACTTACCGGGTTAGTTGGTTCGTGTCCAGGGAGATTCCGAATGAATTGAGACACTTAATCTCAAGGTTGGAGGCTTAAGTTGGAAAAGTTGACCGAATGTTAACTTATGTGTAAACGACCCTAGATTGAGTTTTGATGGTTCCGTTAGCTCCGTTGGGTGATTTTGGACTTAGGAGCGTGTCCGGATTGTGATTTGGAGGTCCGTAGTTGAATTAGGCTTGAAATGGCGAAAGTTGGATTTTTTAAAAGTTTGACCAGGAGTCGACTTTTTAATATCGGGTCGGATTGGATTTCCGGGAGTTGGAGTAGGTTCGTAGTGTTATTTGTGACTTGTGTGCAAAATTTGAGGTCATTTGGACGTGATTTGATAGGTTTCGGCGTCGTTCGTAGAAATTTGGGATTTCAAAGTTCATTAGGCTTGAATTGGGGTGTGATTCATGCTTTTGTTGTTGTTTGAGGGGATTTGAAGGCTCGACTAAGTTCGTATCGTGTTTTATGACTTGTTGATATGTTTGGACGAGGTCCGGGGGACCTCGGGTTGATTTCGGGTGGTTAACAGACTTGGAATTGAACTTAGTGAAGTTGCTGAAGTTGAGGATTGCTGGTGTAATCGCACCTGCGGAGTGGGCACCGCAGGTGCGAGCTCGCAGATGCGGGGTGAGGTCCGAAGATGTAGAGTACTAAGGGAGGTGAGTAGGTGCTCGTAGGTGTGAAGGTTTTCCCGCACCTGCATGACTGCAGATGCGGCCGGAAGACCGCAGAAGCGAAATTGGACTGTGGAGGTGGGCTCCATAGAAGCGGAGGTTTTCTCGCAGAAGCGAATCTGCATGAGCGGAAGTTTGGCCGCAGGTGCGGAGGTAGCAGTAGAAGCGGGCTTTGAGTCGCTCCTACGAAGCCGCAGAAGCGACTAAGTGAATCGCAGAAGCGAGATTGCTGGGCAGATTATATATAAACTAGGGTTCCGAGATTTTCACCATTTCTAACATTTTGAGCTCGGGTTTTGGGAGATTTGTGAGAGGATTTTCGAGGGAATTCTTGAGGTAAGTTCCTTGTGCTCATTTTTATTCAATAATCTTGTTTCCCCATTGATTTTTCGACCTAGATTGTGTGGTTTTGAGGTGAAATTTGGGGGTTTGAGGCTAGGGATTTTGAGAGTTTGATCTGGGGATTTGGGTGGCGATTTGGTGTCGGATTTTGATAAATTTGGTCTGGTTAGACTCGTGGTTGAATGGGCTTTCGGGTTTTGTAACTTTCGTCGGATTTCGAGACATGGGCCCGAGGGCCGGCTTTGACCAGATTTTGGATTTTTGAGTTGTAACTTCGTAATTTCTTGTGGAATTTATTCCATTAGCCTGTATTGATTGTATTGTACTGCTTGTGGCTAGATTCGGGACATTTGGAGGCCGATTTGCAAGGTAAAGGCATGTTGGAGTAGAGTTTGCTTGGATTGAGGTAAGTAACACTTGTAAATTTGGCTCTGAGGGTTCGAAACCCCGAATTATGTGTTATGTCATTGGTGTTGAGGTGACGCACATGCCAAGTGACATGCGTGCAGGCGTGCACCGTGAGAATTGTGACCTGGTCGATTTCATGGCAATGCATAATGGATCAATCTTGTTGTTATCCATGTTTTCACCATGCGATAAAGTAATTGAGCTGTCAATCATGCAAGAGATCTTGTTTAGGCTATATGCTGGTACTGTTGGGACCCATAGTGGTCGTTTGTTGCTGTTGACTTATTGATTTTATTGATATTTCGTACTCAGTCATATTCATTCATTTCATATCAAATCTCAGTCTCTGTTGTTATTTATTGATACATCATATCATCATATTCGGGCTAGTTTCATGACATTGTGAGCCCGTGAGAGAGACTGGAGAGATTGATGAGTGCAGATCCATCTGCACCTCATGTGCTGATCCAGGTGCTTCCGGTCACGGCGGCTGCTGAGCTGTGGAGTCGAGATCCTTGGAGACTATCGAGGTAGCTGCATGGCGTTTGTAGACCTTGACTCTCCTTCATTATCTTTACTTATATTTCAGTTTTACTCTTTAGACATTGCATTAGACTATCTTCCGTCGTAGATGCTCACGTACTCCGTGACACCCTGGTTTTGGGATAGATTTGTATTGAGTTGCGAACATATTTCTGTTTTATTAAAAAGGTTTTCCTTATAAATTAACTGTCCGTATATTATTCAAAGCTTTTATTTAGTTTAATTGGTTGAGTAGTTGGCTTGCCTAGTCCCACGATAGGCTCCGTCACGACGGTTTGTTTTTGGGTCGTGAAACTATTAAAAATAGTAAGGTACCGAATGAAACGACAAGTTTTAACCTTAAGAGTCATAGAAGGTAAGCATGTTACTAATTCTTTTATTTAAAACCGGTATACTACTAACAACTCAATAGGATATGAGGTAATGACTCAGTGTAGTGAATTCATCTTGAAAATCAATTCACCAAAATAATAGTATTAGGAAAAGAGTTCAGGAAATGACGGCAAGGCAATAAATCAAAGAAAATAACTCAATCCTCGGAAACCAGTGAAAACCAGAAATACAATCCTCAAAGTCTCGTACGAAAGAACCGAGGCCAATACAATACAACAAAGAATACAAAACACATAAACTGTTGCGGCGCAAAATCCGATCCCACCGTACAATACTATTCACCCTTATTCTATCATGTAAATATCAATAATAATAAATTAATATATGTTGTGGCATGCAACCATATCCCATCATATAATCAGAGTCAATATCATGATTTACCCTTATTCCTCTATATCAATTCACCCTTATTTTACCTGTTGCGGCGTGCAACCTGATCCCACCGTACAATATCAATATCATAATTCACCCTTTTCTCACCATAATAATTCACCTGTTGCGGCGTGCAACCTGATTCCAGTATACATTAATTTAAATCAACAACAACAATTCAATAATTCAATTTATAGGAATTTCTACAATCAAGGGTATGAGTACACAGCAATAAAGGGACCACGTAAAAGTCACAGAACGCAACAAATATTACAAAAAAAGCACCAGGACAATTGAAGCACGTGATAATTGAGGTATGCAATTACAATAACTAAGGCAAGTAGCAGGTAAGCACAGAGTCATGGAAGGAACTCAACAATTAAGAGGTCACAAGACAATAAGGAAAGCAGCAACTTCCACTAAAGCATTTAAGTGCACAATAGCAAGTAAGAGGAAGAACAAGTGCTAATTACGTCAAATAAAGCATGCAAGAGTAGATTAACAATGAAAAATACCACAGGTTTAGACACTTAAATTAAAGGCACGAAAAGTGTTTAGATACGCGAAACTGGTCAAATACCACATATAGGTCGTGTACCCACTTGTCACCTTGCGTACACGGCCTTCACATAATACGAATAACATAGTTATCTCAAATCCTAGGGGGTAATTTTTCCAACACAAAGTTAGGCAAGATACTTACCTCAATTCGGCCAAATCAATACTCAAATTAGCTTTTCCTTTACAAATTCACCTCCGCTCGGCTCAATCTAGCCAAAGACGACTTAAATACATCAAATAATGCAAGAGAAAATAATTTCAATTAACAAAGCTATAAAAGTCAATTTGTAAAAAGTCAATAAAAGTCAACCCTGGGCCCGCCCGGTCGAAACCCGGGTCCAAGGGTAGGTCTTGACTACCCATAACCTCACGAGTCCGTATACATGTTCTATTTCCAAATCCCAGTCCAATTCGATTCTCAAATCCCAAATTTTCATTTTTCAAAACTTTTGAAAAAAATCCTCAAATTGTCCCTTAGATTCTCATGACTTTGATATCAAATCTAATGTATCATAATTTATAATTGAAAATTGATTAAAGGTACTTACCCAATAGTTTGGTATGAAAATCCCTACACAAATTTGCCTCCCGTCGAGGCTAGGGTCCAAAATATGATAAAATGAAGTTAAGTCCCGAAATAAAAATCTTAATACCAGCCTCAGATGTGGCATTTGCGACATCAGGATCGCAAATGCAACAAAAGTGTAGCAAAAGTGAAGTCTGCCTAGCTCTGTCAAAGTCGCAAATGCGACACAAGACTCGCAAAAGCGAGCTCGGAGTTTCTGCAAAAGTGACAGTTTGTGTCGCAAATACGGAGCTGCCTAATCGCATATGTGATGAAATAGTTCGCAAATGCAAATGCCCCTTCCCCAGCTCATCGTCCCAAAAGCGAGAATGATCTCGCAAATGCGAAGAAAACCTCGCAAATGCGAGAACAATGACACCAACAAAAATGAACCTTCTTCCAACACTCCCAAACGCGTTCGAAACTCAACATCCACACAAGTCTAAACATATAACATGAACTCGCTTGCATGATCAGAACACCAAAATAACCTCTAGAATCACGAATCGGATGCCAATATGCATGAAAATCACAATGAACTTCAAGAACTTCTAGAATCACAACCAAGCGTACGAACCATATTAAATCAACTCCAAATGACAAAAAATTTAGCAGGAAAGTTCCATATGACGAGACAGACCTATTCGAAGTTTAAAAATAAAAATCCGAACCCGGTAGCCTTATGGTCAAACTATGGTCAAAACTAGGAAAATTCTAAACCTTTAAATTGTCAACTTCCGCCAGATGATGTCGAAACCTTTTAGAAACATCCAAATGCAAGTTCGGGCAAATGCTCAAGTCCAAAATCACCATACGGACCTACCGGAACCATTGAAACTCCGATCCAAGGTCAATTACTCAAAAGTCAAAACTTCGTCGATTTTTTCAATTTCGAGCATCTCAAATGGGAGTCACTCCTTAAAATCATTTTCGAATTACTCAAAAACCCGAGTCGATGATGCACATAAGTCATAATGCACTATGTGAAGTTACTCGTGACCTCAAACTGCTGAACCGGACCCAATTGCTCAAAATGACCAGCCAGATCGTTACATTGACCTTCCTAGGATGATATATAATAGTGATATCATAGCCCTTATGCAATTCTAACCATCTCCGTTGCCGCTAGTTTAGATCCTTCTATTTGAGCAAATTTTGTCGACTCCGGTGGTCGGTATATACCTCACAAGGGACACCGTACAAATAGTGTCACCAAATCTTCAAGGCATAAATAATAGCTGCTTACTCAAGGTCATGGACAAGATAGTTCTTCTCATGCACCTTCAGCTGTCTAGACGCATAGGCAATCACCCTATCGTCTTGCATCAACACCGCGTCAAGACCAACAAGCGACGCATCACAATACATAGTGTAAGACCCCGAACTCGTAGACAATACCAATAATGGGGTTGTAGTCAAAGCAGTCTTGAGCTTTTGAAAGCTCTTCTCACACTCCTTGGTCCACCTGGATGGAGTACCCTTCTGGGTCAATCTGGTCATAGGTGTAGCAATAGATGAGAAACCCTCTACAAATGCAAATCGACGGTAACATGTTAATGAACTTGTTGGCCATTAAGTTTGGAATTACTGATGAACTTTCTTGAAATCAGTTTTTAAATCTGAATTACTAATGAACTTACTTGAAATCGGTTGTTAAGTCTTTTAGATACTAATGCACTTACTTGAACTTGTTGGCTATTAAGTATGGAATTGCTGGAATTCCCTAAACCTCGCACATAGTGAAAAGCTTAATACACCGAACTACTTTTTTTACATGAACTTGTGGGCCATTGAGTCCGGATTTCTGAGATATTCACTCTCTTAAATGTTGTATCATGCATATGCATAAACATTGATATGAGATCAGATATGAGTATAAGTTGAGCACGTGGAGATCGTCTGTGCTGGGATTGTGTTATGAGTATACGTTAGAAATGTGGAGATTGTCCGCGCTGAGGATTGTTTGATAGTGTGTTGAGATCATTCGTATTGGCATATGGAGTGCTGAGGATATAGACATCATTGTCTTTTGGATAGGATTTGTCTTGAGGCACATCATTGCCTTGCAGGGTATTATACTTTTCCTTATTTGATTATCTGCATCATTGCTCCTACTTGGCTAATTGAGTTTCATTTCCCAACCTGATTCTCTGACCATCTGGTTAACTGCTATTTGACTTACTTGGTAATTGATTAATCTTTACTCCGTTAAATGATCAGTCCGGGTTAGGTAAACTGGTAAGATTAAAGAAGTTTTTCTTACCTAATGGATTAAAAATATGTGTTAGGGCTTTTGATTTTTGGTCGTGACAACTTACTGTCACTTACTTGCATAGTTAATGAAGTCTATGTCAGTTTGACATTCAAAGAGGCACCTTATAATTAGCACATGCATATACACCATTGACTTAGCTTTTTTCCTTATTTTTTTTCTTCTATTACTCGTGCCAATTAATTGTAAACATTAATAAAAGTAAGAATTACCATATTTTGAAAGAGAAGCTACAAAACGAAAGAAAACCGCCTAGGGAAACATTCGAAAATTTAGGAAAAGTCAATTCCAAGAAAAGAGTGGACAAAGAAAAGGAAAATTTTGATAAATGAAATAAGGAAATACTAGCACACGGGGAGAGAGTTCTTCTTGTTTCTTATAATTTATATTTATTTATTTATTTTTGGTATGTTTCATTCTTTGTTTTAAAGCAAACTCAATTACAAAAGTATATGAAACATTTTAAAAATATTTAAACAAAAGATACTTTTAAGGCTTTTCTCAAATAGTTGGCACTATAGAATAAGATTTGAATTAACAATTAAAAACAGCTACTAGAAACGAATAAAATAAAATAAAGTGTCATATGATACATTATAATTTGCCTCTCTTACCATATATCATTATTTCCTTATTTCATGACAATCATTCCTTTTTTTTTTTTTTGTTCTTATTCCTTACACTTAACTTTTCCTAAATTATATTTCCAAGTGTCTTCCTAGCTTGCTGCTTTTTAATCCGTACATATTTTCCTTGTCTAAAATATGGTATATTTTTTGTAAACTATTTTAATTGGTACGATTAAAATAGAAAAGAAAAATATAAGGTAAGAATTGAAGCACTGGCATCTATATAAACAATAGAGTATATGCATGCAAGGAATTAAGTGCTCTCTTTTCACATAATGTAAGTAAATTTCCTTTCACTTTAGTGTTGCTCTTCTGTGTTCTTTATTTTCTGTTTGTACAAAGAGTTTCAGAGTAGTTCATGCACAAAATCAATATTCTTTGACATAGGACAAGTAATGAAATTGTCGGCGTATTTGACATGCGACAAATTCTCTTGTTTAATTACCATCTCTAGTGTCTTGATTTAGTTTCTAATTAATTTATTTGATTACGTTACATATTGCAGTACGTGTTCAAGTTTGACATATATCAAAAGCAAGAATGGACAACAACGAGAGGAACTTGGCGTTGAAAAATGAAGTGGAAGTGGTGAGAGAACACATACAACGGGGAACAAACTACATTAAAAATCTCGAGGTGCAAGAAAGTCTCGGATATGATACAAGGAGGGAGAGATTTGATGTCATAAATCATATCAATTCACTGAAGGATAAAGAGGCTAAGCTCGAAGATAAATTGAAGAAAAATGGTGTTAGCTACTACAATTTTTTTAATTTCTAGTAAGTCATAGATTTTAGGGATTTAGGACTTCCCCAAATTTATTTCTAGTAAGTCATAGATTTATATTCGGGTCTCTCTCCAATGTTGGTTTTTAATTACCTTTTTCAGATGTTAAAATAAAGGGAAGTGTTCTTTACTTTACTTTTGGAGATCTCATTGATTAAGAATAATAGTATGTAAATTGTTTAGCCAAACTAAGGAGCATAGAATTTTTTATTTTTTTTTGTCAAAGCCTATATATATATATATATATTTATGTTTTTCATAACATCATATTATCCAATATGACTGTTGAAATAGTCTTACCTTGTGTATATTAATTATGCCTAATTAGTCCAATGGAACAATTCACCCGAAAGGATGTTACTGATAAAATAGTTTGATGAATTGTTCCAGCTACATTAAACTAATTTTGACAGAATACAAATAGACAAGATAAATAAATAGACTAATTCAAAAGTCATAAAAATGTTAATACACAGATCTAAAAAAAAAAAAATATCGAATGCTTCTTTGAAATATTTGCCACAATAGTTTCATATAATGCAAAATTTTAATGCATGATGTCAGAATTAAAAGGTTGACAGTTTATACGTCACGACCTCAATTTCCCTCCTTAGGATTTCGTGATGGCACCAAGTATCTAAGACTAGGTAACCCTAATATTCAATAATAACTTGACAAAAATAATTAGCAGAAATACTAACGCAAGGCTGATGAACTCATAAAATCTTCCGAAATAGATCTCAACAACAAACTTCCCAAAATCGGTGAAACTGAGTCATAAGCTCTACAGAGTAAACTAGAATATCTTAGAAATTACACCTATGGCAATCCTTCCAAAACCGTGGCAATAGATATACTAACCGTCGCTGTAGGGCTAATGGGACGCATTAGGACGCGTTCCAGATTCAGCGTTACAATAGGTCAATTGGAACGGTTTGTTGTAATAGATTCAAAACCGTCCCCATATAGGTATATTGTAACGGTTATGGAACTGTTACCATTGTGTCACGCCCCAAACCTGATGAGGCATGGCTGGCACCCGGTGCCATACTCGGCCCGAGCGTACCACTCTATAACTGTGAACTCTGGAGGGGTAAGCCTCAACTTAGGCCGTGAGGCCATATTCTGAATTATCTGAAAATAACGTCTACAACCAGCAATACCAAACTAAACATCTACATAGGACTGGTAAAGCCAGAATACTAATACAAAAAAAATGTACAGGACTCGTCTACAATCCTCTAGGGATAACTGAACTGTATTATGGTCGGGACAAGGCCTCGACCTGCCCACCAAACCTATATATACAAAATGGACTCCAAGATATACACCTAGTAACTCCGAAGAAGTGGAGCTTACCAACCAAGCTGATGTTTGACTTTGTCTACTGGGAAGGTCTATCCAGCTGTCTATCAGGATCTACAGGCATGAAATGCAGCATTCCCAACAAAAGGGATGTCAGTACGAAATAATGTACTGAGTATGTAAGGCAACTGAATAACTGAAAGGCGAAACTGAACTGTTAATATATAACTTAAAGTACCTGGGAGTTAAATATAATTTTAAGATATGCTTACCCGCTGATACTAACTCATCTCTCTCAATGTAGTAAGTAAAATAGATGTCCAATCATATAAGGCTCGGTATGTGTAACTGCTCCGCCGTAGTAGGCTCTTTCATAGGCGCTCGGACATACTAGGCTCCGTATCTCGGCCATTCTAGGCTCACTCATAGGCGCTCTACCACAGTAGGCTCCGTATATAACTCGCCATCTTATTAGAGGTTTCCCAATAGGGGCCTGCCCATCGATTATAGCTCGATGGTGGTGAAAATACTGTAACATTGTACATATATAGACTATCTGCTCTCTTGGCTGAAAGAAGAAAAAACTAAACTGAATATGAAGTCCCGATAAAGGAGAATATTGTAACTTAGGAGATTAGGATAATGTACATAAATTAAGGAATATGAACTTCTCTTTATGTCTCGTTATCAAACACATTTAGTTACTAGATCATGCCAAAGTGAAAGGAAGGTATAGCCTTAACATACCTTCAGTCGTCAATGAAACTCAACAACAAGATTATGACAACTAGCGCGCCAACCCTATAACAAAGAAATACATGTACCACTTAGATGGCGCTAGTATATCACATATCTCAAACGATACTCGATTCTAAAATAAAACGTGTGGCATTTCCCCTGATTTTTCTGTTCAATAGGCAATATACAACCACAATACAATCAGCAATATAAACCAACCTAATTAAAATTCGGGACCTTCAATACAACAAAAAACACAAATATACCATAACACACACCCAATGAACAAGTTATCAATTAGCCTGAAACTGCAAAGACCAACTACCCTACCAGATGTGGCATTTATCCATGCCCTTTTATCCTTCCAAACTCCATAAATCAGCAAAAAAATAGGCTAATACGAGTGGACTACAAAACAGTCCACTAAAAGTGGAATAAATCGAACTCACGCCTTTCGATCACCGTCCTGTGAGTTCTAACAATTAGGAAACTAATTTATCAACCTTCCTTGATATTTAAACACTTAAATACAGAAATTCAACATTTTCTTAACTATGAAGTACTTTCCAAAACTAAAACTACACTAGAAAGAGAGGCGATATAGCGATACTTACGTCGTGGGGGTCGTTCTAATATTATTGCTTCAAAATTTTGTACCCGGGATGCTAATCCTCTTTTAAAACCTTGGATAGAGCTTAACGGTAATTTCAGAGGTCTTATTCTGGTCGTGGTATGTGGAGAAGTGATGAAAAGGACCACATAAGGCCTATATATATCCATTTTCTGAAAAGTCAAAGAGGTGCTGGCTTGGCACCCTAGCATTGGCCTATCTTCTGACGCTTATATCTTTTTATCCGAATGTCATATGAGCAAACCGTTAAGTGAGTTGGAAACTACATTCCAAGACCTTCAATTTGGTATATAATGTATCCCAAGAAGACCTCATATAACATACAAAATATATTGCTCAAAAAGCTTCAGTGACACACCTACTTGTCACCTATGCAGTCTGCGCAGTCTCGCAAAACTGCACATATCTCTCTACTCCAATATCGTATTGATGCACGGTATAACGAGATAGAAACTAGACTCGTAGATCTTAAATTTTATATGTGGATCAACCCGTAATTCCAAGTATATTGGGAGAAAACCTCCGCTACATTTGGCCTAATTTTCAGCACATTTATGAATGTAACTTGTGATGACCTTTGCCAACTTTTGTTCCACAACTCGCTTGACTTAACATGACTATCATAAGCCTAAAATAACTCATAAAATAACCTACTTATCACGTTAATAACCCTAGTCTCACCCCAAAGTGCATGTTATAACATTCCAAACTTATCGACTTTCGACGAAACTTATTTTCTTCAATTGGTTTAGCTTCTAAGCCTTCCAACCCTCTTTGTACTTGGTATTCATGATCTTAAGTATTTGTAACCTCCAAGGTAACATCATTAACTTACATTATGTACTTTTAAAGACAATCTCATTTCTGAGCTTACATTAATTTACTAACAACGTACTCTCACGTACAAAAACATGGGGTTTGTTCCATTGTCCTCGAATGTTAACTGATGCGCTTATCATTATCATAACCTATTTCTCTTACAAATACTTTAATACTTTCCTTAACATCTAGGAAACTATTCTGTGAACAAATTCAAAGTCTAGTGCATTCCCCCCTTTAGGCCTCTTACTCACACCACGACTTGTGATCGGAATTCTTCCAATCTCGTAATTATTGCTACCTTCTATCATGCAGCCTGTATAACTCTGACCTTGTAAGTGCGCCTATGCGTCTTTTCTCTCCTTTTTCCTCTAGTTGTTAGCCAATCTTTAGGCCTCACTTTGGGAACATATACAGAACTATGACAAGTTGTTCCTCTGTGAATCAATAGGTGTATTGAAGTTTTTTGCTACGTACTTTGTCGGACATACGACTATTGATATGTCTTGTTTTATAGCCTCGGTTATCTATGCTTATGGTTTTACTAAAGCTACGTAGGTCATACTATATCATAACTCTTACTTCGATTTATTATTACCGTGCTCTGCTACCCAACTCCATGTTACTCTCACGCTGCTTATCTTATATGTATAAATCTAAGTCCTTTGATGCTTCCTCATTACTTTTCATCTTATGAATGATAGCCTCATCTCATCTCATTCTTTGGAACGTTCATCCATCTATTGTTGATTCGCTTTAATATTGATCTATAATCTACCACTGATAACTTGGAACCTCTTATGTAATATATTATCTTTAGGGCTCACGTCTCATCGGGGAACATCTGAAGCTATTTGCCTGATCCACCTGTCGCGCCCCCTTTTTCCTTGCGGAGTCCGGGTTTCGACATTCATTGGGAACAACTCATTTCCTTTCGGGAATTGGGTATTTGAATTTGAAGACTCTCCACCTAATGGATTAAGGTGCGTTAGGCCACCTAGAGCAATTAACTCATATAACTAGTATGCATCACCAGAGATTAGGGTAAGGGCTCGAGATAACCTTGAGGGGAAGGAGTTAGACAAGCCTCGCGGTCCACAACGGTGGGTCCCGGCCGAACTTGATTTATGTAAATTAGTCGTTTAACAAATAAATTGTCTAAGCACACATATAAGATAGAGAAAATTTGACAAGAAACCAGTCTAAGCACATATGTACGATAAAGGAATTTGAAGCAGTCTTAGCATACATAGGATGAGGGAGGTCCTAGGTTTATCAGCCTATAGGATCACATCTGTACAATACCCCGGTAAGCCTTCCTCAACTAGAGGGGTTACGCGTGGCATTGATGCACAGGTCATCATATCCTTTACTACCCAATTCCCTCCCCTTGTTCATAGCCTAAAGCGTTCTAGCAACCTTAAGATATATCCTATGCTTGCACTACCCGTCCCTTTACTAATGTAGTCCCGGAGGTATTTTAGAACTTCTAGTTAGGGTGGACCTAGAATCTCCTACAGTATTAAAGGAGAAAACTCTAGGCGACAAATAAAACAATTAGGACTATCAAGTAAGGAACAATTAAGGGGGCTCACATATTACCTCCACAAATAGAACAAACAAACGCACGTCTCAGACAGCAGTGTTTTAGACATTTGAAAGAGTCCTAATGACAGGATATCTAGGTGAACACAAATCAGAACATATGCAAAGCTTTATTAAAGCGGGAACCAATACCTAATCAGTTTGCCTACTGATTTTAGAAGGGATTGCTGAATTTGGATAGTTAATCAAAATCACAGTTTTACAGGATTTTTAATCGCCTACAAGCTTGCCTAGGCGTGTATCAATGATATCCTATGAGCATGATATCTAATCGTCAATAAGAAGTGTAATAACTAGTAAAACCATTTTAAACAAACATTTTGGGTTTATTAGATCATGTATGCATGCTGTCTAGATGTGAGGACTGATTTTAGACAATGCAACAATGTTAAAACCTGATTGACATGCGAGGATTGATTCTAAACTGACAAACATAGTGTCCAGAATGTAAGATTGGTTTTAAACCCTACGAGCATGATTTCTATGTGCTAAAATACGCTGAACTTATTTAGCATGATTGCAGAAATTAACTTTAAACTTATGGGCATGATATCTAAATGTGCAAGACTGATTTTTAACCTATAGGCATGGTATGCATGCGAATAGTCAAACATCACAACAATAATGATTTTCTGATTGCATGAGTGGGCTTGAACCCTATAATCATGATATCTAGAACGCACACAAGTGATGCACATTGCAATGTCCTATAGGCATGGCTTCTAGGATGTAAACACTGATGTTAAGTCCTACAGGCATGATATCTACCCATTCCCAACAAAATATGTATAGTAACCCCCCCCCCCCCCCCTGTTTACTAATTTCCCCAATATCTGTTTACAATGTAATTATTACAGACCAATAGTGAATGAATTACATAAATAAGTATAAACCATCTATAGGGAGCCTGAATTAGGCCCAAAGTAAATCTAGGGATGCCAGGCTTTCAAAATAGTCCCAAATGCCAAGAGTCTCATAGCCAATGGTGTGTCCTGGTGTGTCAAAGTTTCCTAACGACCTCAGGGATCCCGGGCAGTGCCACACCAAGACCCTTTCTTAAAATAGAGAACTGGTTATGTGCAGTATGGAAGGGCTAGCCCCAGTGTGCCATAGTTTAGAGGAATCTCATGGATTCCTAGGCAGTACACACACTAGAGAGGCAGAACTTAATAGTCTAAGAGTAAAGTGAGAGTGCTTGACATAGTTTAGAAAACACTTAGTAAAAGCAGTGTAGAGATAACTTTCAGGAGTGAAAAGATTTTCAGGAATAGAAACAGTTTTGAGAAACCACTAAGAGTGGAAAACAGTTTGTGAAATCAATTCTGAGAAGAACAATTATTCAAACGTTCTATCACACATACTTGAAATGCCCAGAATCACAACCATTTAATAGGCAGCTTTACAAACAAGGGTTAAGGTGCTGGGAACATATAGAGCTCACATCAGGGATACAATTAGGGTCAATCAAGTACATTAGGAGACTAAGTTACTAACATAATCACATCAATTGAAAGGAGTAAACATAGACTAATAAGCATGCTGGCCAAGTATCCAACAAGCAAGTGAGACCTAGACATGCTGATTACACGTTTGAATAAGAGAAAACAGAATTTAGACATACTGAATAAAGCAGTAAACAGGAAGACAAATTGAATACATAGCCAATCGAACTAGTGTAGGAATAGATTTATAGACATGGAACACACAGAGTTTGAGTTTCAGAATTGAACTAGGGACACACCAGTTTAAAGAGGCAAAGTGCAGAATGTAAAGCAAGGATAATGCCACTATCTAGCCTTGGCTTTCAGCCGGCTAGACCAATAGTTAGCACAAGTAGCAGAGAAAGAAGAGCGAATTTGAGTGTGAGTGTGTGTGTATTCTGAACTAACTATTCGTCCTTAGAAGAATAAGAATGAGAGTATATATAGCACTTAGTGAGGTAAAAATAAATAAGGTAAGGATATGTCAGTTCATAAAACAAGGGTAATCGAATAAATCAACTAGTTAATTGGGGATTTAACCAATCAAATCATACAGAAAATCTGGGAAAGACCCTTTAGAATAGGGAGAGCCAATCAACGGTACAAATTAGGTCTCAAATAAGGTAAGAGAATCAATAATACCATATAAAACTTCTGAATCAGAATAATAGTTTAATTAAGAAAAATGGTACTAGTTAAAGCATCAAATAAGGCAAATAGGCAAATCACAAAGAAGTACTGATTTGAACGAGAAAATATGATTCGAATCCCTAATAAAATCAGCCAAAATAATTAATTGACAGAAATAAACAGATAACGGAAGAAAAATTGAAGAAATCAGTGCCATAAACAGAAGTACCTAGGGTTTAAGCATACACACGAAAATTGGCCCAACTAGTAATGGAATAATCAGGTTTAACACTTGAAAATTAAGAAAAATTGTTTGAAGAGAACTTAGGACGAACCCTGGTTCTGAGAAGTCACTGAAATTGAATAATGATAAGGAAAACAGAAAGTTTTTCCGAAGAAAATACCAAATAGTGTTCAGAATGTTTCAGATCTACAAAGATCTGAACAGACCCAATTAGTCATGAGATTAGGGTTTTGAAAATAACAGAGGTGAAAGAGACTTGGTCCAAAGTCATAGATTCGAACTGGAAATAGGAAGAAAATAGCACTCATAAACGATAATGGCCATAGGTAGACCTCTGAACGGTCTTTGAACCAAATCTGAGTTGGATCTTTTCAAGATCCCTTCATGCAACAACAGGATCGAAGAACCAGGAGAAGTAAGAGGCCGGTAGAGGCCTCAAACAACCATGGGATCTCATGGAATAGGTAGGAATCGAAGGGATTTGGGGTAGATTTTAGGTGACAGCACTAGGGTTTGGGCGAGTCTCTGAGAGAAAAGAGAGACGAGGGATTCAAGGGTGGTGGGCGTGACAAATGAACCGGGTTAGAGGGGTTTGGTTGAATTAAAAATGGAAGGTCAACCATGAACCGTTGATCTTCTAAGATCAACGGCCAGGATTGATCCTTTGGATGGGCTGGGTTAAGGACTAGGTCATGGGTATGGTTTAAATTGGGGTGGGTTTAATTGAATTGAATTGGGATGTCTAATTGGCTAGGTCTGAATAAAAAGGGGCTGTTTGTTAAATACACATTTAATTGCTAAAATAATTTTAATAAATAGTTAATAAATTATTAAAATAATTTTCGTGCCTAAAAATATTTTTAAAATAATTACTAAATATTTTTAAAATATAAAAGGCTATTTTCTAGTAAAGTAATGTAATAATGCATGCATAGGCTATAATTGCAAAGTAATTGCAATTGTAACCTAAAAATACAAATGTGGCTATTTGTGCAATAATTGAAACTCAGTACAAATGCAAATGATAAAATTAAGCCACAAAATTATTATAAAACTATTTGTGATGCAATCAGTGATTGTTTTATAAATAAAATACTAGGATAAATTAATTAATTTTTTTTTAAAATGCAGAAATTGTATGAAAAATACTAATTGATGCCAATGCATAGTTTTGAAAATACTATAGGGGAAAATTGGGTATCAACAGCTGCCCTTCTTTACCCGGGAAGGATGGTAGAGTTTTCGGGTAAAGAAATGATGGCCAATTTTGACCGAATGGGATATTTTGAAAAATAGAGGCCGGACTCTAGTCTTTGAGCTGCCTACATATCCCTGGATTTACAATAATCACACCATGTGTAGTTCCGGACCCACTGGCGAATGAAACCAATGGAGTTGTTATGGGAATGGTAGCCAGTTTCAGCAAAGGTTCTTTGTGGAGGATAATGTCGGATAGAGTTATGGTTGTGAGCCTGGGATGTAACAGAAGGATTATAGGGCAGATATCCGGACATCATAGAGTAAGGTGGGTAATTGGTGGGAATCGGTTATGAATGGAAAAGTGAAAAATGCATGAGCGGAAACCGGAGCGAAGGCTGCTCCTGTTTGGAAAACGGTTACCTCCTAGGTTACCTGCAAAACATAGAACACAATACGTGCAAGTATATAGATTACTGCGAGAATTTAAACATGATGCAAATTCCCTTTGGACCATTGGACGGTGCGGATGACGTCCTTAGACTATGATGTCCTGGGCCATGGATTGTGAGATATGAGATTCGCAGGCCATGAAATGATGTTCTCGGGCCATGAAAATGGTGCCTCTGAACCATGACGCCTTTGAATAATGATGTGCAAGTTTGAGAGATCCTCAGGCCATGGCATGGTGTCTTCCGACTATGAGGATGATGCCTTTAGACAATGACGCCTTTGGACAAGTTGGCGATGTTTCAGCCCATGAGATGCAATAGTATGATGCTAAAAATCAACAAGACAAGGCTTAGTCTTGTGAGGTTGAGGACTATGCAAAATGGAGGCAGGGTTTAGCCACGGGACAGGACTTAGTCCCATGCAAATGGAAGGCAATGCATAGCCTTATGCAAAATGGAGGCAGGGCTTAGCCTCGGGACAGGGCTTAGTCCCATGCAAATGGAAGGCAGTGCTTAGCCTTATGCAAAAATAGAGGCAGGGCTTAGCCTCATGCAAGATTCGAGATAGGGCTTAGTCCCATGCAAATGGAAGGCAGAGCTTAGCGTTATGCAGATGGAGGCAGGGCTTAGCCTCATGCAAGATTTGAGACAGAGCTTAGTTTCATGCAAGAAGAAGACAATGTTTAGCCTCATGCAAATATGGAGGCAGGGCTTAGCCTCATGCAGATGGAGACAGAGCTTAGTCTCATGCAAGATGCGGGAAAGGGCTTAGTCCCATGCAGGTGGAAGGCAGAGCATAGTCTTATGCAAATATGGAGGCAGGGTTTAGCCTCATGCAAGGTTCATGACAGGGCTTAGTCCCATGCGAATGGAAGGCAGTGTTAGCCTTATGCAGTGAACAGTTGGTAAATAGGAGCAGAGTATTTCTTAGTTGGAGATATATTCGGTGTCTGGTGGCCCGATTGACAGTGATTTTGCTGCATGTATATATTTGTGTATGCTACTGTTACGTCAGATGTGCCTGCGCTCAAAGAAAAATTGTAAGTTTTGTAAGGGGAGGTTGGTTCGTGCCTTCGTCTGCTGGCTTTGCTCCTCCGTTCTGGAGGCCTTGCTTGAGCTTCCCTGGGTAACACCTGGCTGTTACAGAAATAGAATTTTCGAAAATATGCAATTATTGATGAAAATAGAGTTATTTTCAGGAATCATAGTGAAAAATCAATTAGTTTAGATGAACTGATGACTGTAACATATTTCAGCGACATTACAACTTTCTTGAATTAGAATTTTGATGGTCCTCCTCAAAATTCTGCTCCAGTTTGGTAAACGATCCTTCGGCCGTTTGCGAGTGACGAAACTTGTTGAACCTTCTTCAAAATTTTGAGAATCCTTCCCAAATTTCTGCCCCAATTTCTGACTTTCTGGCATGTGATGGCGTCGGCTGGACTTGCTCCGGAATTTTGAGGGTCCTCCTCAAAATTCTTCCCCAGCTTCTGGTTCTGGGGAAAATGAAAATTGTATTATAATATGACCGAACCCACGGGGCTGCCTACGTATCCTCTTAAACGGGAATCAGGTCAAGCGTAGTTCAATTACATCAGATGAAGGAATGTAAACAGTCTAAACATAGTATCCCTTGACTGCGTCTGAATTGATTGGTTTTGGCC
This sequence comes from Nicotiana attenuata, assembly GCF_001879085.1. Classification (NCBI taxonomy): domain Eukaryota; kingdom Viridiplantae; phylum Streptophyta; class Magnoliopsida; order Solanales; family Solanaceae; genus Nicotiana; species Nicotiana attenuata. The sequence goes on along the minus strand of NW_017670253.1, from coordinate 522,297 downwards.
AGACTTCTCCATCCATTTCTGCAAATATGAGTGCTCCTCCTATTAACACCCGGTGAACCATGTAGGGACCTTGCCAGTTGGGAGAGAATTTTCCTTTGGCTTCATCATTATGCAGGAATATCTTCTTCAGCACCAGTTGTCCTGGTGCAAACTGTCTTGGTTTGACCCTTTTGTTGAAACCTCTGGACATTCTGTTCTGATAAAGCTGACCGTGACGTACTGCATTCATTTGTTTTCCATCTATGAGCTCTAGTTGCTCATAGCGACTCCTTATCCATTCTGCATCGCTGAGTTCGGCTTCTTGTATGATTCTGAAGGAAGGAATTTCTACCTCGGCGAGAATGACAGCCTCGGTACCATAAACCAATAAGTAGGGAGTTGCCCCAGTTGACGTGCGGACTATAGTGTGGTACCCCATTAGGGAAAAGGGTAACCTCTCGTGCCATTGTTTGTGGTTTTCTACCATCTTCCTTAGTATCTTACTGATGTTCTTGTTGGCGGCTTCTACGGCTCCATTTATCTGAGGTTTGTATGTTGTAGAGTTCTTGTGCTTGATTTTGAAAGTTTCACATATGGCTTTCATCATATCGCTGTTGAGATTGGCGGCATTCGCGAAGAGCTAACCTTCGCATTCGCGAGACTAGACTCACGTTCGCATAGAGTCACCCCAAATTCCCAGCCCCCACCTCACTAAACTACGCGTTCGCGTGTGTCTGGTCGCGTTCGTGTAAAGTAGCCCCCCCCCCATTGCTCGGCGTTCGCGACCATGGTCTCGCTTTCGCGTAGAAGAAAATCCCACCCAGCCCAACTCACTCTTCGTGATCATGAGAGTACCTTCGCGATCGCGAAGAGGGAAACCAGATGACAGTTGAAGCTAAGAAGAAAACCAGATTTTCCAAGTACAAACCACCCGAAGCCTATCCGAAACTCACCCGCGCCCCTGGGTTTCCAAACCAACTATGCACACAAGTCCAAAAACCTCATACGAACTCGCTCGCGTGATCAAAACACAAAAATAATGCCTAGAACTATGAATCGGACACCAAATCAAATGAAATTTTCAAGAAAACTTAAGAACTTCTATTTTAACAACCGGACGTCCGAATCACTTCAAACCAACTCCATTTCTCACCAAATCTGACAGACAAGTCATAAATATAGTAATGGACCTAACTAGGTTCTGGAACCAAAATACTGACCTGGTATCAACAAAGCCAAACATCGGTCAATTCCTTAAAATCATTAAACCTTTAACTTTCAATTTTTGACAAAAAGCGATAACTCGAGCTAAGGTCCTCCGAATTCAATTCCGAGCATACGCTCAAGTCTCAAATCACGATACGGACACACCGGGACCTTCAAAATACAAAATCGGGTCCAGTTGCTCAAAACATTGACTGAAGTAAACTCAATTGGGTTTTAAGGAAAAAATCATATTTTGTAAGTTTTAATATAAAAGCCTTCCGGAAAAACACCCGGACTATGCACGCAAATCGAGAAAGGAATAAAGAAGCTATTTGATGCTTCAAAATACAGAATTAAGGTTTGAAACTCTAGATGACCTATCGGGTCATCACAACTGCTGTAGAATTTTGCACACATAGAACCTATTGCATTGAAAAAATCTTGTTGTCATCTCCTAAAATATGGTGCAAGCAAACATTACACTTGAAACTAAGAGAAATAGAAATCTTGAAAATCGGGAACAGTTCTTGTAGTGTATCATATAGCACGCTCCACTATGAAACTTAAATAACTTATCACACTCCAATATGTAACTGACATAACTTAACAATATGAACTGATTTCCAATAATTGTAGGAAAGATAAGCAATGAAAAGTAGGTTTTTATCAGGAGTTAATACCTAGAATGAGCTGGCCTTCTTTATTGCTACCAGTAGATGGATGACGGATTGGTTACAAAGTTATTTGTTGTGCAGAGGAAGCTTCTCCCAGTGAATTATCACTTGATGCCACTAGAATAATGCTAGCATCAAAATTAATTTCTGAACGTTGATGTCGTGCAAGGACATCTGCAACAACTTCTTGACGGATAGTTGCCTTTTGTTCCTCAATTTTTTCCTCATTCTTTGTATCTTCTCCTCTATTTTTTTTTGCAGAGAATTTGTAGCATTTGAAGAGGGCGGAAAACATCCTACTTTCCCTCTCAAAGAAGTTCTTGTAACCCCTGTACATACAACCTCAGACGTCTTGATGTTCAGGCCCCATGACAGATGCAAATGCCTATGCGGACTCATTGCCATTTTCCTTTTGTTGTGCATCAATTTCCTCCATTTCAGCCTACAAAGCAAATTTAAAAACAGATTATTCAAGTAAACAAAAAGTAAACTAATAAAAACAAGTAATTGATCTCGAAATAGCATCAGTTAAGGATAGCTCGCATAATATTACTAGTTGTATCTTCATCCAAGCACTTGTATGATCGCGCAGCTTTCCTTTTTTTTGTAGCTACAAAAACTTCCTTTGATGATAAAGGATCCGAAGTTTCCTTATCCTTTTCCTAGTTACATGAAAGTGAGTTAGCCTTCTTGGTGATCTGCCATTAACTAAACAAGAGCCAAAATTGAGAAAGTATTTGCCATGAGTTGCTAGTTATCTACCAACTTAGAGGGAACTAAAGCAAAACTTCTTTTCCCAGCAGTGTGAGAATTCTTCAACTTTTTTCGGTTCTCAATAATTTGGACATTCTCTGCAGGAAGAAAGAAGCACCAAAAAATAGTTTACAAGTAGAACTTGAGAAGTGTATAGTAAACACAATAGAAGCAAAATGAAAGAACAGGAGTAAGAACTCTTTCCAAAGCTACATTTCAGTAAAATGAAAGAACTCATAGTAAGAAGCTACATTGTATAAAGTGTAAGAACTCACAGTAACTCTTTCAAACAGTAAAATGTAAGAACTTACAATAAACATTGTAACACCTTGTAAACCTTGTAACTCTTTCCAACAGTACTTCAGAAACAACCATGTATACGGCTAAAATCGGAGAGTTCGATTTTATGATCATTATGACATTCCATAGCCTGTCTCCAGAAACCTCGAGGCACAGTTCGAGGCCCGACCCCGAGGGTTCCCTATGCTCGATCTCGGAGCAGCGTGAATCGGTGGCTATCATGGACAAGCGGGAAATTCCCAAGGCACATGGTCAAAGCTGACAACGGCTGCAAGAATAGTACAGGTCTGTACCAGACCATTAAATAGTCGTACCAGCTATGTTTCTTTGTAATAATTGTACATGTACCATGTTGGGATTCCCCCTCCTATATAAAGGGGACCCTTATCATTTTGTAAGGGACATGATATTCAATACAAGAACAAGAACATTCTCTGCTCTCTAACCTAAACATTCTCCATCAATGTGTACAAGAATATCAACAATAACAATGATTGTAAATTTTTCAACAAGAAAGATGTCTCCACAAGTAACACTTCGCCTCAATGTGATAACGGCTTTCACAACTTCAACACTAATAACTCAACAATGAGAAAGATAATGTGTAACCATGATATTACTAAGAATAAGTCACAGTATATGAGATAACATATACCGATGACTTCAAATAAGGATAATCAACAATGAAAGAGATAACATGTAACAATAACTTCACATAATGATGATCAATAATGAAAGAGATAACATATAACAGTAACTTCAAATAATGATAAATCAACAATGAAAGAGATAACATATAACAATAAGATAGGAAACAAGTTCAACTAAAGAATGAGAGCAAAATATCAAATACTCCCTCTATTCCAGTTTATCTGAATGTATTTCTTTTTTAGTCTGTTCCAAAAAGAATGACACCTTTATAAATTTGGAAATATTTTAGCTTAAACTTCCAATTCTACCCTTAATGAGAAGCGTTTATAACCACAAAAATACTCTTGACCCCTTTTTGACTTGTTTAGGACCACAAATTTCAAAAGTTTTTATTTTTTTCTTGAAATCCGCGCCCAATAAAACATGTTCACATAAGTTGGAATGGAGGGAGTAAGTTGTGAAAAAGTGTTAACAAAGTCATTTAAGGTATGTAAGGATAGAATAACGCAATTAAGAAATGATTGAATATGAGAATTTAGAACATAAAATAGAAATTCAATTAAAGCGTTGAAAGAGCCTAAGTAGCCTAAACCGATAAAATACCACACATAACCCGTGTACCCACTCGCCACCTCGCATTCACGGCTTTCACATAACACAAATGACACAATCAATTGCGAATACTAACGAGTAGTTCCCCCGCAAAAATTAGGCAAGATACTTACCTCAAGTAGGCCAATTCAACTCTCGAAAATAGCTTTTCGCCTTCAGACTGCTCAAATCTAACCTAATCGATTTAATATTATCAAACAAGGCAAGGAAAATCAATTATGATAAAGCTATGAACTTTAGACTTTTCCCAAAAAGTCAACCCGGAGCCCGTCTGGTCAATACATGGGTCAAAGGGTTGGTTCTGATTACCCATAACCCCACGAGTCCTTATACATGATTAGTTTCAAAATTGGAGTCCAAATCGACTCTCAAAACTCAAATTCTTATTTTTCAAAAACTTAGGGGGTGGGCATATATCGGGTAAAACCGATAACCCGAACCATTAATTACTTATTGGGTTATCGGTATTGGGTTATTGGGTTAACGGTTCGGCAATGCGTAAAAAAAATTTTTTATTGGGTTCCGGTTCGGGCTCGGTTTAGCAATTCTGTTATTGGGTAAACCGAGAACCCACTAAGGGTTAACTAATTTACTAGTTTACCCTTAAGTATATACATACTAGGGTTTCATATACATGATTTCAAAAGTATATTACTAAAACTTATAAAAGCTATCTTCCTCAGAAAAAAGGAAGAGCATTAGCAGGAACTTGTTTCAATGGTTTAACAAGTTCAACTGCCAAATGTGTAATTTATCAGGAGGTCTCCTTCACCTTAGAGATGGAGCTAATACTCAATATGTTACTGCCAAAAATTTTCTGTTTAGTGTTTATAGTGATTATCTAGCCAACCATAAGCAAAAGGTTAGTCGTGGTAACAAACAGTTCAATTCGGCTGATCTCACGGCCTTTGCCAAGCAACAGGTAATATATATCAGCACTTTTCTGATGCTTTTCGCAATTTTAATCCTAGCAATAAGCCAGCCCTGGATAAAGCATTCAAACGCGTCATACTCATGAGAGCTATTTCTATCGAAAATTTGGTCAGGCATTTATGTGGGTGTAGGACAATACTCTTAATTTTAGTTTTACCTTATCGGGTAAATCGATAACCGAACTGATAATGATCAATAATCGATTAACCAATAACCGATAATCAATATCTTATCGGTTTGGTTATCGGTTTATCATATTTATAAACCGATAACCGATAGGCAAAACCGATTATATTCATAACCGAAACGAACCGACCGATGCCCACCCCTACAAAAACTTGAGAAAGTTGCACAAATTTTCACTTTGATTCACTTGATTTTGATGTTAAAATCTAAGATATATTGATGGAATATAGTTGGATATAGATTAGAATCACTTACCTAAAGTTAGTAGATGAAAGTCCCCTCTCCATATCGCCTCCTATCGAGTCTAGGGTTCTAAAATGAGAGAATATGAGATGAAATCCTGACTTCAGCCCTTTTGATCAACCGCTGATGTTGCAATTGCGGAGCATTTCTCTCAAATGCGGCCACTATCAGTCCTATGAGGAGGTATCAATTGAGACTCGGGCTTCGCAAATATCTCCAACACAAATGCAATTGTTGTGTCGCAAATACGAACTACCTCTCTATTGCTCCCAAATACACACGCAAGTATACGTGGTCGTACAAGTAATAAAATGATAAGTCGAGTGTCGAACCCACAGAGACTTATATTAACTACTCACTAACTCACCAATATTGTTATTCCGTCAAGATAAATTCGAGTTCAAAAGTTTAATTATACTATACTACAATTCAAAGAAATAGCTAAATTATTAAGCAGTAGAATGTTGGTTATGTATTCAATAGAGACATGTATTCCAAGGTTGTGATCGATTCACCATTCGTATTGTGTTCTAATTAACTCTCCCTCTCATACAATTCACTCATGGTTGCTAATTAACCGATAATTGCTCTCATAGCCTTCTCCCGAAGTACTACTCACCTATTCAAAATAGATTAACGCCTATATTCCTATGAAATCAATCTATTAAGAACGCATTAAGATTACGATATTTAAATAAGCACGGCGACTAGGTATATTCCTATCCTAACCACAAATCTGCTCCCCCTAAGGGTTAAGATCATGCTCTCTTCAACTCTTGTCTAATCTAAACACGGCTTTCCCAAGCATAGCATAGATAGTAAATAGAACCTAACTGCTGGCCAGACAATTAAGCAATTAATCACATAATTGAACAACCATATATTAGTGAACTATAATCGAGTTTAAGTCAACGTTAAACAACAATATCCATGGCCACATCACAACCCCAGAACAATGGGTGTTTAGCCACTCACGAAGTAATCAAACAATTGCATAAGTTTTGAATAATTGAAAATACTAGAAAAGATGAAGAAAACTGAGAATTCTCCGCTTCCTCACGATCCCGTGTGTGTTTTTTACTCCAAAGTGGCGTCTCTCCCCTTCAAAAATAGGTTTAGTCTTGCTTTTATACGTGTTAGGTAGGTCTAGGGCCGAAATAACCTTGTCCTGGGCGAAATTGGAGAAAATTCACGTCACTGGCGCCCTGGCTAGCGTCAAGCGCCCTCCACGGCGCTCTTATATTTTTGATTCTGCTTCTGGCGCCACAGGTAGGGCTGGGCGCCACCTGTGGCGCTGAAATATGCCCTTTCCCTGTTTCCGTCCGCTTTGGCTCTAATTTTGCACATATCGCCCCCGATTGCTCCCGGATCATTCCTACACATGAAAACACATCAAATTAACATAAATTAACACATTTCAAATCCTAAATCCACGAAACAAAAGCAAGATATGAGGTGATATCCATACAAATATATATACTTTAAGCACAACATCAACACCCCACACTTAGACTCTTGCTCGTCCTCGAACAATGGGACTATCAAATAAACCCCCAACTACGTACACGTCTCAATTATAGAGGAGCACTTTAACTTTTAACCACACACTATGCCCTTGACTATGATCAATACCGGCACACAAGCATGAATACACAAAATTTTCACATTCTTCCCGTTTAAGCATGCCTAAGTATAACCTTTCAATTCAATCAATTCCAACAACCTAATTGTCACCACCCAACCTCAAAAGCCGACTTGTAACCACTAAGCAACCTCAATTCACGTACTCACCCAACAAGAACGTTTACAACATTACCAATCATTCATGAGATCATGTGCCCTCACCAACAAATAAAAGAGTGAATATAGAAAAGTCCACACATTCAAATATGCTTTTGAATCTAGATTAAGGACATCACACAATTGAACAGAATTCTCTCACTCTCACAAAGAGTTCATATGCATCCCATGGCCGTACCATAAGCTTGCCCGTAGTGTATATCTCTACTAATTTAAGCTAGCCAAATCTAGGATCAATTAGGACTTTAAGATTGTAATGCAGGCTAAGGGACGGATAGGATATATTTAGGGATAGTGACTAACCCTCCAAAGCACTTTAATACGCTACATTTACAATTCAAGCACATATTCTTCTCAACCAATTCACTTGCCACAAACCATATGCAACATAGCCCTCTTTTCAATTAAGCACTTCTATATTCCCACTAGCACAAATCAATAAGAATTGGAGGTATGTGTTTTTTTTTTTCTACATACTTTCACTATTATTATTTTTCTTGCAATTTTTTCTTTCTCTTCTTTTTTCCTTTTTCACACACTCCATACATTAAGGTTCATCGGCTAGTCACTTTTGATTTCAACTTTTAGTGCACCAATGGGCCCTTCCATGGTTCCACTCAAAAACTAATCCCCAATATCTCACATTACTTCTTTTAGCGACTAAGTGCCTTAGGAAGTAAAGGTCCAATCAATACAAAATTAAGAACAAAATAGGGGTATGGCTTGTAATGTGGTTGCCAAAGAAAAGGTCTATAGGCTTAGCACAACTTATAATTTTGCTTCAATTAACACACGGGGAAAGTTCCAGACTACACAGGATAGCATAGAAAATCACAAATCCTCACACACACGTTGCACATGACTCAATCAAAACGGTTCTGTTCAACTCTCAAGTCAAGCAGGCACACATAATTGAAAAATTTAAGCAATATTGCACTATGTGGCATACGAGTCAAACAACTGAGAAAAGGCGTCACAAAATAGGCTATTTACTTTACTTAGGCTTCACAATTCAAACCAAATACATGGGAAAACAGAATGTATGGCATAGACTAATGTGCCAACATCAACCATGTCAATGAGTATCTCAGAGCGACTCAGTTTCTTCCTAAACTACTCCAAAAAAAAAAATAAAGTACCCGGTTCGAGCTACACCCTTGGGAATGAACCGGCGCCCAAAGAAAAACCAAGGGATACTACCTAACTATCCTAAAAAAAAAATCTTTTTGGTGTTTTTAATTGGACTTTATCCCTCAAGAAAATTATCCAAAAGATCCATCGTTTGGAAAAGTCTGAACTTTTTCTAATTTTTTTTTTCAATTATCGTTTTTTTTACCTAGACTGTGTCTACTACGAGTTTTAAAAGAATAACTAAATAAAAAAAATAGTTTTATACAACTACACTTCAGAAAGTAGTTTTCCGACCCCACACATATATTATGCATAGTCCTCGATGCATGATCATAGAGAAAAATATTAAAATAAGGGTGAGAAATACTCCCTGAGGCCCTCTCGGGAATAGCTCAAACATGATCCTCAATATTAAGAGTCGGGACGACCCCACGCTTAAGCTCAAACATGCTCCTCAACTTCAACTTTGGGTACTCAGACTTCCCCTACTCTGCACAATAAAAACAACACAAAACTTGACAAAAACAAATCAATAAATACAAGGTATACAGGCTGGGTTGCCTCCCAACAAGCACCTTATTTATAGTCGTGGCACAACTCTGCTACTCCGCTCAGGCTGGGCGCTTTCTCTTCTTCTTTCTCCCATGAAGTCTAGCCTTTTGCACGCTCTCAGAAGGTTTCCTCTTCCATCTCTGGCTCTTTTCTCAATCATCTTTACACGCTCAACTGGAAACACCACCTCTTCTAACTCAGTTATCCCATCTGGATCACTATAATTCACATACTGACTCTGCTCTATTCCCTTCGATTCTACCACAGTAATCATGCACAAGTCCTCATAATGCTTAGGGAGCTTAAGTGCCTTCATTAAAACTGACCTCCTCATCGTCAATTCTCATTTTTAACTTCCCTGCCCTCACATCAGTAATTGATCCACCAGTAGCTAAGAATGGTCGCCCCAAAATAATGGGCACTTCCTCATCTGCCTCGTAATCAAGAACAATAATATCAGCACGAAGAATAAACTTTCCCACTCGAATTAACATATCCTCAATAATTCCTTCTAGCATGACTAGTAACCTATCTGCTAACTATAAAGTGATTGTAGTAGGTCGAAAAAACCCCAATCCGAGTTGTTTGAACAAAGAGGATGGCATCAAATTTATACTAGCCCCTAAATCACATTGGGCTCTACCAACTTCTTGTTTTCCAAGAGATAAAGGAATAGTGAAACTCCCAAGATCCGTCAACTTAGGAGGAAGTTTACTCTAAACTCTGGCACTGCACTCTTCAGTAAGTGCAACTGTTTCGAACTCTGCATGTCTTCCTTTGTTTGCCACAATATCTCTGAGATACCTTGCATACTTAGGCACTTCCTGCAAAATTTCGACCAAAGGCAAATTCACACTCACTTGGCTCAAAATATCTAGGAAATTCTTGTACTTAGCATCATCTTTTTGCTTCTGCAGTCTTTGTGGAAACGGAGGTGGTGGCCTAGTCTCAATTACTGGCTCGGGTCCTTTATCATCTTTCTCATTCCCCTCAACTGGCTTGGGAACTAATTCTCCTTCAGGAAGAGCTGTATTCTTCTTTTTCTTTGGAACTTCTTCTAATGCTCTTCCATTTTTCAAGGTAACCGCATTGACCTGAGCTTTAGGATTGGGGCAAGTATCACTAGGGAGAGCTCCAACTGGTCTAGTGTTTTGAGCATTGGCAAGCTGTCCCATTTGGCGCTCCAAATTTCTGAAATCGGTCCTGAGCTGTTGATTGTCAAGCAACAACTGCTTCAACAAATCATTCGCATTCTCTTCTACCTGTTGAGGTGGCTTTTGAGGTTGATTAAAATTTCCTTGGGGTCTATAATGATTCTGATTCGGCTAATTTCCACCCCATGAGATGTTGGATGATTCTTCCAATTTGGGTTATAAGAGTTCCCATATTGTGCATTCTGATTCATTGGACCCCTGCTCTATTGTCCCACATAATATATGGATTCTGGATTCGTGGGGCACATGTCACTCATATGGTTATCACCACATAGTTCGCAGCAAAGAGACATTTGTTGTACATGTTGCATTTGTTGTGTCTGTTGCATTGTCATTATATTCACCTAGTTTGCCAATTTTGCTATATCAGCTCTCATGGCCGAGAAGTCATCAAGATCAATCAACCCGGCTGCCTTCTATTTACTTTCCTTGCGTGAATCCCCATCTCCTTGCCAGTTATGATCATTAGCAGTGAAGTTATTCAGCAAGAGTTGGATTTCACTATATGGTTTCGCCATGAAACTACCCCCACAAGCTGAATCAAGATTCATCTTTGAGGCCTCATCTAGCCCGTCAACAAAAGTGTGTCCCAGTACCTCATCAGTCTAACAATGGTGCAGGCAATCTCTGAGTAGCTTCTTGTATCTTTCCCAGGCTTGACTAAGTGTCTCCCCATCCCGTTGTTCGAACCCAAGAATCTGACTCCACAATGACTTTGTCTTCTTGGTGTGGAAAAACTTGATTAAGAATTTCCTTGCTAGTTCATCCCAAATGTGGATTGAGTTCGCGGGCTCTTTCTGCAACCATTCCTTAGCTTCCCCTAACAGTGAAAAGGGAAAAAGCGTCAGTCTGACATAGTCCTTGGAAACGTTTGGATAATTGTAGGTATCTGTAATTTCCAAGAAATTCTGAATGTGCCTCTGCAGGTCTTCATGAGATAGACCCTCATATTGCCCTGTGGACTGAATCAGTTGTACCATGTACTATTTGAGTTCAAAATTCCTTGTGATCTCAGGCTTCACAATAGCCTGAGTCATATTAGCAAGATTGGGCCTTGCGGCTTCTATCACCGCACGCTCTAATTACCTGCCATCTCTACAGGCTGTGGTTGAACTACAATGTCCAACTCACTTTCTATTCTAGTTCTAGCTTCGACTTCCCTCCTCACTCTGTGAAGTGTCCGTTCAATTTCAGGATCAAGAGGAAGGAGATTGTTTATGCTTCTACTCCTCCGCATTCAAGAGAAGAGCCTATGTTAACACAAACAAGGTAAACTGAAAATTAACACTTGAACAAATAACTAATAAAAGCTTAAGTCAGTCAAGTAGCTAATATTTTAAGTCCCCGGCAACGGCGCCAAAAACTTGTTGCTCCCAAACGCACATGCAAGTATACGTGGCCGTACAAGTAATAAAATGATAAGTCGAGTGTCGAACCCACAGACACTTATATTAAAGACTCACTAACTCACCAATATTGTTATTCCGTCTAGCTAAATTCGATTTCAAAATTTTAATTATACTATACTACAATTCTAAGTAATAGCTAAATTATCAAGCAGTAGAATGTTGGTTATGTATTCAATAGAGACAAGTATTACAGGGTTGTGATAGATTCACCATTCGTATTGTGTTCTAATTAACTCTCCCTCTCATAAAATTCACTCATGGTTGCTAATTAATCGATAATTTCTCTCATAGCCTTCTCCCGAAATACTACTCGCCTATTCAAAATAGATTAACGCCTATATTCCTATGAAATCAATCTATTAAGAACGCATTAAGATTACGATATTTAATTAAGCACGGTGACTAGGTATATTCCTATCCTAACCACAAATCCGCTCCCCCTAAGGGTTAAGATCATGCTCTCTTCAACTCTTCTCTAATCTAAACACGGCTTTCCCAAGCATAGCATAGATAGTAAATAGAACCTAACTGCTGGCCAGAAAATTAAACAATTAATCACATAATTGAAGAAACAACCATATATTAGTGAATTATAATTGAGTTTAAGTCAACGTTAAACAACAATATTCATGGCCACATCACAACCCCAGAACAATGGGTGTTTACCCACTCATAATGTAATCAAACAATTGCATAAGTTTTGAATAATTGAAAATACTAGAAAAGATGAAGAAAACTGAGAATTCTCCGCTTCCTCACGATCCCGTGTGTGTTTTTTACTCCAAAGTGGCATCTCTCCCCTTCAAAAATAGGTTTAGTCTTGCTTTTATACGTGTTGGGTAGGTCTAGGGCCGAAATAACCTTGTCCCGGGCGAAATTGGAGAAAATTCATGTCACTGGCGCCCTGGCTAGCGCCAGGCGCCCTCCACGGTGCTCTAATATTTTGATTCTTTTCCTGGCGCCACAGGTAAGGCTGGGCGCCACCTGTGGCGCTGAAATATGCCATTTCCCTGTTTTCGTCCGTTTTGGCTCTAATTTTGCACATATCGCCCCCGATTGCTCCCGGATCATTCCTACACATGAAAACACATCAAATTAACATATATTTAACACATTTCACATCCTAAATCCACGAAACAAAAGCAAGATATGAGGTGATATCCATACAAATATATATACTTTAAGCACAACATCACTCTCTACCTGAGCTACTTCGCAATTTCGAGTTGCGATACCTGAGGCCCTCCTGCTAAGCTCGCAATTGCGAACGTGGTGTTCGCAAATGCGACACCAGAGGCACCAGACACCAGATTTTTCATTTTTAGTTCCAAAACCTTCCGAAACATGTCTGAAACTCATCCGAGCCCTCGGGGCTCCAAACCAAACATCCACACAAGTCTAAAAACATCATACGAACTCGCTCGCACGATCAAAACACAAAAATAACATCTAAAACTAAGAATCGAACACTAAAACACATAATTTTCAAAGTGAAGTTCAAGAATCTCTAGAATTACAACTAAACATCCGAATCCTACCTATTCAACTCCAAATGAAACCAAGTTTTGCAGACAAGTTCTAAATAGCATAAAGGGCCTATTCCAAGTCCCAAAATCAAATTCCGAACTCGATAGCTAAAAGTCAACCTATAGACTTCCAAAATCAATCCAGCGCATACACCCAAGTCCAAAATCACGATACGAAGCTATCGGAGCCATCAAAATACCATTCCAGGGTCGTTTTCACAAAAGTCAAAGTTTGGTAAATATTTCGAACTTAAGATTCTAAGGCAAGAACCAAAGGGTCCAAAACAACCTGAAAGCTTCCTGAAATGGAGCTAATCAACTCTGCAAGTCATAAATCATAAACACATATGTGTGAAACATAAAAAGGGGTAATGAGGCGTAATTACACAAAATGACCGGTCAGGTCATTACATTCTCCCCCTCTTAAAACAAATTTTTGTCCTCGAACGTGCATAAGGACATACCTAAAGTGATGAATAGATAAGGATAACGACTCCGCATGTCGTGCTCGGTCTCCCAGGTCACCTCCTCGACCAGATGGCATCTTCATTGAACCTTCACTGAGGCAATGTTCTTTGGTCTCAACTCCCAGACCTGTCTGTCCACGATAGCCACCAACTTCTCAATATAAGTCAAATCCGTGTCCAATTGGATTGAGCTAAAGTCGAAAACATGAGAGAGATCACTGCGATACTTTCAGAGAATTGAAACATGGAACACCGAATGAACCGTAGATAAACTAGGTGGCAATACAAGCTTGTAGGACACCTTACCAATCCTCTCAAGGATCTCAAAAGGTCAGATATACCTAAAGCTCAACTTTCCCTTAGTCCCAAATCAACTTGACTTTCTCTACGATATCTCGAACCAAATCTATGCCAAATAACTTAGCCTCTCCCGGTTCAAACCAACCAACTGGAGAACGACACTATCTCCCATATAGGGCCTCATAAGGAGCCATCTTAAAACTCGATTGGTAGTTGTGGTTGTACGCAAAACTTCGCAAGCGGAAAGAACTGATCCCAAGAACCCCCGAAATTCATAGCACAGGCACAAAGCATATCCTCCCATATCTGAATGGTACGCTCGTAGTCCGTCTGGGGTGATAGCTGTTCTTAACTCAACCTGGGTGCCTAACTTACGCTGCACAGCTCTACAAATATGCGATGTGAACTGCGTACCCCAGTCAAAGATGATGGATACCGGCACGCCATAAAGTCGGACAATCTCATGGATATAGATCTGAACCAGCTGCTCTAAAGAATAGGTAGGCACAAGCGGAATAAAATGAACCGATTTGGTCAACCTGTCGACAATCACCCATACCGCGTCAAATTTCTTCTAAGTCTGTACGAGCCCAACATTGAAGTCCATGGTAACACGCTCTCATTTTCACTCGGGAATCTCAAGTCTTTGATGTAAACCGCCCGGCCTCTGATGCTCACACTTCACCTGGTGATAATTTAGGCACCGAGATACACACTCCACTATGTCTATCTTCATTCTCCTCCACCAATAGTGCTGCCTCAAATCCTGATACATCTTAGCGACACCCGAATGAATGGAGTACCGCGAGTTGTGGGCCTCCTCAAGAATCAACTGACGCAACCCATCCACATTGGGAACACATAACCGGCCCTGCATTCGTAACACACCGTCATCTCTGATAGAAACCTCCTTCGCATCATCGTGTTGTACTATGTCCTTAAGGACAAGAAAATAGGGGTCGTCATACTGATGCTCTCTAATGTGATCATATAGAGAAGACCGAGAAACCAACAAGAAAAAACTTGACTGGGCTCCGAAACATCTAATCTAAAAAACTAGTTTGCCAAAGCCAAAACATCCATGGCTAGTGGCCTCTCTATTGCCGGTAGATATGCTAAACTGCCCAAGCTCTCCGCATTTCGACTCAAGGCATCGGCCACCACATTGTCCTTCATGGGATGACATAGAATAGTGGTATCATAGTCTTTAAGAAATTATAGCCATCTTCGCTGCCACAAGTTAAGATCGTTATGTTTGTACAGATGTTGTAAATGCCAGCGGTCGGTAAAGACCTCATAAGGAACACCATACAAATAGGACCACTAAACCTTCAAGGCATGAACAATAACTGCCAATTCCATGTCATGGACCGGATAATTCTTCTCATGGGTCTTCAGTTGTTGAGACGCGCGGGCAATCACCCTAGCATCTTGCATCAACACCGAGCAGAGGGCCAACATGTGATGCATCACAATACACAGTGTAAGACCCCGAACCTATAGGCAACACCAACATTTCGGCTATAGTCAAAGAAGTCTTGAGTTTTTGAAAGCTCGCCTCACACTCCTCGGACCATCTAAAAGAAGCACCCTTTTGGGTCAATCTTGTCATAGGTGCAGCAATAGATGAGAAACCCTCTACAAATCGACAGTAATACCCCACCAAACCAAGAAAACTCCGGATCTCCATAGGTGAAAACGGTTTGGGCCAACTCTTCACTGCTTCAATCTTCTTCAGATCTACCTTGATCCCCTCACTCAACACTACATGACCCAAAAACGCCACTGAATCAAGCTTGAATTCACACTTTGAGAATTTTGCATATAACTTCTTCTCTCTCAAGGTTTGGAGCATGATCTTCAAGTGTTGCTCGTGATCTTCCCGACAACGGGAGTACACCAGGATGTCGTCAATAAACACAATGACGAAAGAATCAGGATATGGCTGGAATACACTGTTCATCAGGTGCATAAATGTTGATGGGCGCTGGTCAGCCAAATGACATCACCAGGAACTCGTAGTGACCATACCGAGTTCTAAAGGAAGTCTTCAGAATATCAGATCAAGAATCTTCAGTTAATGATAACCAGACCGCAAATCAATCTTTGATAATACTTTGGCACCCTTGTAGCTGATCAAATCAGTAATCAATGCATGGCGACAGATGCATATTCTTCACTGTAACCTTATTCAACTGCTGATAATCAATACACATGCGCATAGAGCCATTCGTTTTCTTCACAAACAAGACCGGATCACCCTAAGGCGACACAATAGGCCGAATGAAGCCATTATCAAGTAACTCCTGCAACTGCTCCTTTAACTCTTTCAACTCTGTTGGGGCCATCCCATATGGTGGAATAGAAATGGGTTGAGTGCCCGGCAACAAGTCACTGCCAAAATCGATTTCCCTATCGAGCGGCATGCCCGAAGATCCATTGGAAATACATATGGGAAATCTCTCACTACTTGAACTGACTCAAAGGTAGGAGTATCAGCACTGACATCTCTTACAAAGGATAGATAAGCATCACATCCCTTCTAAACTATTTGTTGAGCCTTTGGAAATGACATAACCCTACTGGGAACATAAACGAATACACCCTTCCACTCTAACCGTGATAAACCTAGCATATCCAATGTCGCAGTCCTAGCGTGACAATCCAGAATAGAATGATAGGGCGAAAATCAGTCCATGCCCAAGATAACATCAAGTCTACCATACCAAGTAACAATAAATCAGCTTTGGTCTCAAAACCACTAATAATAACTAAACACGACCGATACGCATAGTCCACAATCATAGAATCTCCCACCAGTGTGGACACATAAACAGGAGAAATCAAAGAATCACGAGATATATCCAAATACGGAGCAAAGTAAGATGACACATATAAATAAGTGGATCTCATATCAAATAAGTTTGATGCATCTCCATCGCAAATCGGAACCATACCTGCAATGACTGAGTCTGAAGCAACTACCTTTGTCCTACCCAAAAAAAATAGAATCGGGCCCGACCTCCCCCTCCAAAGCGACCTCTACCCGCCTGTCCCTTACCTCTAGCTGGTTGTGCGGGTGGAGCGGCAAATGGGGTAGCAATCATGGCCTGAGAAGTATCTGGACCTGACTGAACCCGTGGAGCCTAAGTAGTCTATGGAGGTGCACCCGTCCTGAGTCTGGGGAAGACTCTAACCATATGGCGGTTAATAGCACACTCAAAGCAAGCTCTAAACGGGTGTGGCTGCTGGACTAGCTCGGGTCAATTCTAACTTTCCCATAAAATTTGCCTCCACAGGGCTCAATTCTAACAAAAATCGACTTAATATCATCAAATAATGCTAGAAAAATCAATAACAAGAGACAAAGCTGAGATCCTTACAGTTTTCCCAAAAAGTCAATCAAAGTCAACCCGAGGCCTTCCCGGTCAAAAAGTCGGGTCTATTGGTAGATTTCGTCTACCCATGACCCCACGAGTTCATATATGTGATTAGTTTCAAAATCCGAGTCCAATTGGATTCTTAAAACTCAATTTCTTATTTTTTTCAAAAACTTGACAAATTTTCACTTTGATTCACATGATTTTGATGTTATAATCTAAGATATGTTGATGGAATATGATTAGAAATAGATTAGAATCACTTGTGCAAAGTTTGTAGATGATCGTCCCTTCGAGTCTAGGGTTCTAAAATGAAGGAATGCTTTCAAATATTCTAACTCCCAGCCCTTTAGCCAACTGCAGATGTCGCATTTACAACACATGGTTCATATTTGCGAACCCTGGCAGCCTCATGCATCCTTGCAATTGCGAGAAAAAGCATCGCAATTGCAAACTGGCCATCATCGCAAAAGCGAACAATTGTTCACAATTGCGAACCAAGCAGAGAATCCTGCTGCATTCGCAAATGCGAAGGGGAAGTCGCATTTGTGACATCTGACCCCCTACCTTCGCAATTGCGAAGCTGGTGCTCGCAATTGCGGTAACAGAGCACCAGCACACCAGCAGGTCATTTTAAGTTCAAAGCCATTTTGATACATGTTCAGAACTCATCCGAGCCCTTGGGGCTCCAAACCAAACATCCACACAAGTCTAAAAACATCATACGAACTCGTTCGTGCGATCAAAACTCAACAATAACATCTAGAACTACGAATCGAATACCAAAATATATGAATTTCAAAGTAAAATTCAAGAATCTCTAGAATTACAACTAAATGTTCGAATCATATCAAATCAACTCCAAATTATACCAAATTTTGCAGACAAGTTTTAAATAGAATAACAGACAAATTCCAAGTCCCAAAATAATATTCCGAGCTTGACAGCTAAAAGTCGGCCTACGGTCAAACCTTCAACTTCAAATTGCCAAATTTTGGCAAAACAACACTAATCAACCTACGGACTTCCGAATTCAATTCCGAGCATACGCCTAAGTTCGAGATCATGGTATGATGCTATCGAAGTCATCAAAATATAGTTATGGGGTCGTTTTCACAAAAGTCAAGGTTTGGCCAATTTTTTCTAATTTAAATTCTAAGTTAAGAATCAAAGGGTCCAAATCAACCCGAAAGCTTCCCGGAACGAAACTAATCGACCCTGCAAGCCGCAAGACCATAAACACACATGTGTGCAGTATAAAAAGGGGTAACAGGGCCAATTATACAAAACGACTAATCGCGTCGTTACACTTACCCAACAATTGTAGATGAAAATCCCTCTTCAAAATCGCTTCCTACCGAGTCTAAGGTTTAAAGATGTGAAAATGAGACTAAAATCTCATCCCTTAGCTATTATGTCCAGTCGCAATTGCGACCTGGGGTTGGAAAATGCGAGGAAACTATCGCAAAAGCGAAACCCTCCTATCCCTGTTGTCATCGCAAATACGATGAATAGTTCACAAATGTGAACATGGGACACCTCGCAAATGCGACCCTCAATATCGCAAATGCGAACAAGCTCGCGCAGGCCCCCAATCGCAAATGCAAACACCGTGTTCGCAAATGAGAACCTAGCAGACCGCAGCCAAATATCGCAATTGCGATTAATATCTCGCAAATGCGAGACCTGAAGCTCTTAAAAAAACCAGCAATGCTTAAATCATTCCAAACACTCTGATACGCATCTAAAACTCACCCGAGCCCAAAGGGCTCCAAACTAAATACCAACACAAGTCTAAAAATATAATGTGAACTCGTTCGCGTGATAAAATCATCAAAATAACATCTGAAACCACGAATCGGACCTCCAAAATACATGAAATCAACATAAAGCTCAAGAACTTCTGAAAAACACAATTGCGCGTCCAATTCACATCAAATCAACTCCTAATAATGCCAAACTTTACGGACAAGTCCCAAATGACGAAACAAACTTATTCCAAGTCCCGAGACAGAAATCCAAATACGATAGCAACGAAGTCAACCTATAGTCAAACTTAACAAAATTCTAAGCCTTTAAATTGCAAATTTCCAGCAAAACAACACAAATCAACCCACGGACCTCCGAATTCGATTCCAGACATACACCCAAGTCCAAATTCGTGATACAAACCTATCGGAGCCATTAAAACAACGTTCTGTGGCCGTTTCCACAAAAGTCAAATCTCAGTAAACATTTTCAACTTAAATCTCTTAAGTAAGAATCACCAATCTAAATACATTCCGAAACATCCGAAAATCAAATCCGACCATGCACACAAGCCATAATACAATATGAAGCCACTCAAGACCTCGAACCGCTGAACGAATCTTAAAGCTCAAAACGATCGGCGGATCGTTACAAGATTATAGTCAAAAGTGTAATCTTTTTCCATATGTAAAAGGTGTACTCTTTTCATTATCATGAAACAAACAGGTCAACAACTTTAAGATAAGAGTATCATATGATACTTTCTCTTTAAACTTTAAAAAATAATTATATTTGACAAATTATTTTCCTTTTTGAAACTGTCCTTGTTTCTTGAAAAATCTTACGTATTTTTATTCATCACTCATATTTGCACTGGTAAAAAAAAGGAAACTCAAAGATTACAATTTTTTATGTTTTAAAAATGAAATTTAAATATGCTGCTAATAGAAAAAGCGAAAATTGCTCTATATTTTCAGTTTCAGTGAATGATTTTTTTGAAGAAAAAACCTTTTTATTTCCTCACCAAAAAAATGGAATATAAATGAAAATATACAAAACATAGATTGGCAAAAAGAACAAGTACATAATTAGGATATCCACTTTTACATGAAGACTGGCCGATTTAGTCATATTTATGTCTAATTATCCAATATCAATTCTAGCTGCAAGTAAATTTATTATCTTGATACACTTCTGCAAAAGGATTGAGAGGTTCCTTGCATACGGGATAAAAATCAATTTTTCTATAGATGGGCTAAAAATATGAGAACTTGGACTAATTCACTCCCGAATTTCATCATGAACAATTTACTATAATTTGTTTTAATTTTATTTTTTAATAGAATATGCAGTAAATTATTTTCCAAATGAATCAATCCTTAACAAATACCGTACAACTAAGATAGTATGTACAGGTAAAAAAAAAAGAGGCAGAATCATTCTTAGTTTTAACATTTGAAGTTAAACTTCACATAAAAAAGTTTTAGAAAGGATCAAACAGATTAGCAAGTACCACTAAAAAAGATTACGGTAATATATATATATATATATTATATATATATATATATATATATATATATATATATATATATATATATATATATATAATATATATTATATAATATATAATATATATATATTTTATACTATCAACGTTGCGGCTCGTGCATCGCACGGGCACACCCTACCTAGTCCTTTTTATAGGTATGCTAACCGTTCTATGTATTCATAAATTTTCTTTGCAAGCCATGGCATCCACTATGATGACTTTGTTTGAAGAGGAGATTTTACAAGGTCTCCAAAATGGATGAATTAAATTGACCAAAGTAGTCAAAGAATCTTAATACTACTTTATTCCAATTTTCTTACCAATTTAAGAATTTAGGGGTTGTTCAACTTAATCCCTATTTTTTTTAGCATTTCCTAATGCTATGGATTGGCTTGCCACCACATGTCCCTTTTGGCCCTCTTTTTAAAGTTAGAAGTCTTTGTTTTTGCTTTTTATGGGATTGAATCTGATTTTGTTTCTGGCATTTAGTGCAGACACATCTAATTACAAGTAAAATCCCTGTTACCACTTTCTTAAGCAATTAGTTTTTTTAAAAAAAATTATTTTTTAATCGCTTTTAACAAGGAACTTACAACTAATCGTCAAAAAGTTTGTTTTATATGTTTCACTATTTCGTGACAACCTCTTAAAAAATAATGGAATGAACTATATTCAAAAGATAGCTAAGAATTTAATGTCTACATGAGGACCACTGACCACAACGCAAGTTAATTTAATTAAAAGGTGTAAAACTATAATAGGACTAATTAAATTTGTTCTTTTCATCCTTTATACGTGTACGTGAGAACTAAAATCCAACTTATCATTTATTATAATGGCTAGTTCAGATTTTCTTCAGGATTGTATATAGGAGGGACTGCACTCTCCCCTATGATGGTGATGTTTAATAAACTTGATCGATCACCTAGATTGGAGCTAGGTGTCTTTCCAGAAACAAGCTAATTACATATTAATTTTGTCGTTGTTTAATTATATTTTACTTCATTCTCGATCGACAAAAAATTTCAACACAATAGGTATTCTTGTATGCATACACATTAATTAAACATTTATTTTGATTAGTAAACTTAATATAATCTTGAAACTAATATACCAGCATATAATAAAACACTACAATATACCGACGATGTTACATTTGTTGTTGTTTTATAACTTTCGTGTTTTTTTTTTTTTTTTTTAGTTTTAGGTGTTGACAAGAAGGGTTTTTGGACAGGAATCCGAAAGGTTGTTCAATGTAGATGTGCTTAACGACGAGGCTTCAGGATAAGGCATGCTGGTGTTATTCACACTACACCTTGTGGAAAACATGTGATACCCTTTCTTTTTTCTTTCTTTTTTTTAAGTTTTTTTTCTTTTTCTTGGGATTTTCTTCAGTTAATAAATGTCATTTGTCTTTGTCAGAAAATCCTCTATAATCTATAAGATGTACACGTGAATTCACATTTTTAGGTTAAATTTGTCGCATGCTACAATTCCTTTTCGCGCATTTGCAATTTCAAACCATTCCTAATAGAAATTAAAATGAGGGCTTCTTTTATTTTCTTCTATCTTTTGGGGGTTAATTAGATCATGGGGAATAATTCTCGGAATGGTGATATTTTGAAATGTATTCCATTCTCAAGTCTCTTTGTTGGAGCAGGAGTAGTAGTTGATATTGAAAGAAAACACGGGAAATATTGATAGTCGTAATATTATTGTGCAAAGTAAAGTAAATAAGCTTATCGTCAAGACTCAGGAGTGAGCAGGGTCGACTTGACATTGAAGAACTAGTCTAATATATACAAAATCTTTTTTGTTTTTTGTTTTCGGTAATACTAATAAATACAATTCAATGGTGCATCACTTAGATGAAGAATTTCGACCTCGCTACACGGTACCATTGCTCTTCTAGAAAAAGAAAAAAGAAAAAAAAATGATTGTTCTGTCAAAAATACCATCACATAAATTGAGATTGAAAAATAACTCTTTTGTCAGCTAATCAATAACCACCCAAAGGCATTTCTAGAAAAAATATTTACAAAGTCATAGAGATAATTAAAAAAAAATTGTTCCTATAAAGATATTCTATCAATTGCAAACGAGGCAACTCGCCATATATACCAAAAGACTGAATCTAATGTTCTACATATACCCCATCTGACTAATTGTTGTATGTAGGGGTGTACGTGGACCGAGTTGGTTCATTTTTTATCAAAATCAAACCAAATCAACTATATCGATTTGGATTGGTTTGGTTTTATCGGTTTTTCGGGGTTTTTTTTTATTGTTACATGAATATTATCCCAACTTTACTTTGTTAAAATTTAGAGTTTTGACAAGTGATTATATGTTTAGTAAAAACTGAAAAAATATATGATTTATTTGTATACGGTCATAATCGGGCTTCTCTAATTTTGTATAGCTAATCGAAACTGGGGTGGCAGACCAAGGCTCGGCCTCGTATTGCATCGAACCATGGCATGGAGATGGATTGCCAAGCTCATGAGTCGATGATCGATCAAGATCGAGACCGGCCGTGATCGAGACTGAAGCGGGATAGAGACCGAGCGAGATCGAAGGAAGCCTGCTAAACCTAATAACAGAAAGGCGAGATATCTGTGATCGGGCAAGGATCGTGGCAGAAATCTAGGCACGTATCGAGTCAATACCGGATATTTAGCCAATCACGAGATTTCCTTCTATATTTGGAATTGTACCATAATCATAATTCTTCTACTATATAAAGGGGGTTCTAATCATTTTGTAATCATGATATTCACGCATAACTAAGCAATACATTATATTTTCTCTCTTGCTCTGTTGTTCAGTTCATACTTTTATTAGCATACTCTACTGGTTTGAGGGTGATCTAGCTCGAAGGCCGGAACTGCTCATTATATTGGTTTGCTTTATTTTACAGTTAAATTCTAACATCAATTCTCATATTTCTCAGTTTGTGCCAAATGAAATCACATATCCTTAAAGCCACTTATAAGTTTAATTATTATCCAATTTCAAGGGTAAACAGTTTGGCGCTCACCATGGGGCTAAGGATAATAGTGATTTCCTGGTACAAATTTTCGTAACACACACCATTTTACGCTTGTTCGTTGAAGTGTCTTTGATTACAGGAATGAAAGACGTCAAACTCTCAATCAGCACCTCAACACATTGACAATGATCTCGGCTACCAAGGCGAGAATGAAAACATTGCCCCAGGAAATGTTGCACCCCCTGCTGGCCTCGATGGAGTTTCGGCTACAGACCCAATCGACGTCAGTTCACATGTAGCCATCAATAGAAATATGGTCGTCGATCCCGAAAGCAGCGTCCGTGGGGTACCCGATCAGCTACTCAAAATGCACATGGCGGTGAAGATGGCGGGACACCAATAGCTTAGCTCCAAAATCAGAACCACACGCCCAGCACGGTCGAACTCGAGTTTTCCCAAGAAATTATGCACAGGGTCGAATCGACTTCGAGAAAATCGAATGAGAAGGATCAAAGACAAATCCCTCTATCCTAAAAATGCTCGAAGAGTTAACGAAGCAGATCGAGACAGGATAAAAGAAGATCGAGGAAAATGATAAGAAGGTAGAAACCTATAACTCCAGGGTCGGCCAAATCCCGGGGGCACCTCCGATATTGAAAGGACTAGATTCTAAAAAGTTTGTGCAAAAACCCTTCCCCCCAGGTGCGGCTGCGAAGCCAATCTCCAAGAAGTTCTGTGTGCCTAAGATTCCTAAGTATAACGGGACGACTGATCCAAATGAACACGTCACCTCGTATACGATCGCTATTAAAGGAAATGACTTGGAAGATGACGAAATTGAATCCGTATTGCTGAAGAAATTTGGGGGGACTCTATAAAAGGGTGTCATGATATGATATCATAATTTACCGCCCAATTTTATTGATTCATTTGCTATGCTTGTAGATTCTTTTGTAAAGGTGCACGCTGGAGCCATTAAGGTTGCAACAAGAAAGTCGAACCTTTTCAAGGTAAGGCAGAAAGATAACGAGATGCTCAGGGAATTCGTATCTCGGTGCCAAACTGAGAGAATGGATTTTCCACCGGTCTCCGACATTGAGCTGTTCAAGCTTTCACTCAAGATCTCAACATTAGGAGTTCCACAACTTCTCAGCAGTTGAAGCAAAATTTGATGGAGTATCCAGCTATCACTTTGGCCAATGTACATAATCGATATCAGTCGAAGATCAGGGTTGAGGATGATCAACTGGGGACTCCTTTTGGGTCTGTTTATCCTAAAAGGCCCGTGGATAGGATCAAGAGGAATATCGATCGAGAGCCAAGGTCGAATAGAGATCGATATCACTGTATAATACAGACCGTAGAGGCAGCAGCTCTGGACAAAACTTTGCAAGGAATGAGGGGAGAAAATGATCGAGGTCAAAGTTCACGAGGACTCATGAGCAAGGGTGGTTTTGATAGGGATGACGGGCCCAAAGAAGCTCCACGATTGTCGGAATATAACTTCAATGTAGATGCATCAACCATCGTATCAGCCATCGGATGTATCAAGGATACTAGATGGCCTCGACCTCTGCAGACCGATCCAGCCCAGAGAAACCCTAACCAAATTTGCGAGTATCATGTCACCCATGGTCAAAAAACAGAAGATTCCAGGCAGCTAAGGGAGGAAGCAGCCCGATTATTCAACGAGGGGCATCTTCGAGAATTCTTAAGCGATCCGGCCAAGAATCACTTCAAAACAGAGATTCTAGTAGGAAGAACAAGCAGGAGGAGACACATCACGTGATCCACATGATCATTGGAGGGGTCAATATTCCTTAAGGTCCAGTATTAAACGCACCAAGGTGTCAATTACAAGGGAGAAGCGAACTCGGGACTACTTACCGGAAGGGACATTGTCTTTCAATGACGAGGATGCAGAAGGGATCGAACAACCCCACAAAGATACACTGGTAATATCTGTCCTTATGAGTAAAATTCATAAACGTGTTTTGATTAATCCAGGTAGCTCGACCAATATTGTTCGATCAAGGGTCGTAGAACAGCTCGGCCTATAAGACCAAATTATGCCCGCATCCTGATACTTAACGGCTTCAACATGGCAAGCGAAACCACCAAAGGTGAAATTATTTTTATAGTAAATGTGGCTGCGACCATCCAAGAAATAAAGTTCCATGTGATCGAGGGTGACATGAGGTACAACGCACTACTCGGAAGGCCTTGGATACATAACATGAGGGCAATACCCTCGACCCTTCACGAAGTTCTGAAGTTCCTGACATCGGAGGGGGTCAAAACAGTGTACGGGGAACAACCCGCTGCCAAGGAGATGTTTGCAATCGATAAAGTGATATCGGTATCGGCACTTTCATCAACAAAGGGATCGGATTCGAAGGGAAAACAGGAGGCCAAATAGCAATCACAGTCACCAGGCTCGACCCAATCGAAGGAGCAGGGTATTTACGAGGATGATGACTATTGTCACACCTCCTTTTTTACACTCCTACCCCGAAGGATAAATGTATAAGGGAGTTTTTTCATTTAAAGTGACATTATTCGAAATGGGATTATTTATTGATTTTTAGAGTCGCCACTTGGGATAGGATTGGCTTTTGGTGTCCCAAGTCACCGGTTTAACTTGATCCCAAATCGAGGAAAATTTCGACTTCCCAGTTGGAGTCTGCGAACCAGAAATTCTGTGTAAGGAATTCTGTTGACCCGAGGGAAGGTGTTAGGCACCCCCGGATCCCGTGGTTCTAGCACGGTCGCTTAAATTATCATAAATGGCTAAAATCTGGTTTTTATACATATTTAAACCTATAGTGCAATTTTAAGATTATTTACCGCTTTTAGTTTATTTTGTTTTTACGAAAGTGAACGCCGTTTAAGAGCGTGTTTTTGGATCACGTCACATGAAATGCACCCGGATCCTAAACACCTCTTATTCAACGTTTTGGGATTTGAATTTGGGTCGCATGAAATGCGCACCCGTATTTAGGAAGATAAATTATTAAAAGCGTGCCTAAAGTGACTAACGTTTTTTTTAACTTTGGGAAGAGCCGTGAACTTTGCTAAACGGCACACTCCGAATGCTAAGTATTTTTAAGCAATTAATGAGGGCCCCGCAATTTGTGCATTTTGGTTTGGCGAGGCTCGTCTTATTTATATTTAAAGGCCAACCTAAAACAAACTAAGATTTTCTATTTATTTTTTGTCTCTAAAAAAAAACCTAATTAATTTGCATTTATAAATTCGGGCCTCGAGTTCAAGTCCGAATTCAAACAAAAGGGAGACCCTCTTAATTTGAACCCGCTACCTAACTCGAAAACCTAAATTTATATTGCAAATTAATCCCCCATATTCCTAATGTAATTTTTTAAAAGGGTTTTGACTCCTAACAATTTTTTGGGCCTTAGAGGTTTGGCCCAGTTCTGATGGGCGAAGCTGTCCAGACGCGGACCAGTATGTGCAAAAATGAACATGAATCAGGAAACCATTGATAACAGATTCAATGTTCAACATAAACAGCCTATAATCGTAATTCCAACTGACAAAGCAATTTAGTACTCAAATTACTTAAGTATTTTTCTTGACTTCTATGTTATAGCTCTAAATGATTGCTCCTACTGAAGCGGGTCAGTTTGCCATTTCAATATTTACAATGACTACGTGGATCAACTCGTGTTAAAAGTTCAAAACCTGATTTTTTACACTTATGAACAATCCAAATCAGATTTCGTTTTTAGACCCGTAAACTAGCAAATGTAGATCAGTTCATGCTTCTGCAGTTGTTAACTACATATGGAGAATTAACATCAGTTTTTATGTTTTTGTTGTCATCAACGTTCAACTAATCGTTAAATGAAATTACACTAGCTTAACGAATGTCAACAGTCCGATACAAATTAAACAGTTCAAATCACTTAGAAGTAATCCTAATTAAACAGTCCATGGTATAATA
Organism: Nicotiana attenuata; assembly: GCF_001879085.1. Classification (NCBI taxonomy): domain Eukaryota; kingdom Viridiplantae; phylum Streptophyta; class Magnoliopsida; order Solanales; family Solanaceae; genus Nicotiana; species Nicotiana attenuata. The sequence goes on along the minus strand of NW_017670253.1, from coordinate 494,727 downwards.
CAAACAAGCAAATTAAAGCCAATAACTACACATCATTTAACCGACTACAATTATAGGCATCCAAGCGAGCACAGATCTGGAATACGATTTCATTTTATTCCAATTTGAGGCTACATCAGTGTGAATTCAAGCGTGTACCTGAGATTGCAAAGAGATAGAAGAGAGGAAGATGATCAGCAGCAGTAGATGACAGTGCAAAACTTCAACAGAAGACAGCTAAATCACAACCAAAATCCAGGACTGACTCGATCAAAATGCTACCAGTGGATAACCAAAAAAAACCAAACCCCAATGAAACCCAAGCAAACTCGAAAATGAACCCAATAACACCTCAGAACTTCAGCCAGCAAAACGCAAACAATTCTTCAATCAAATAACAAGAACTTGAAACCAAAAACGAGAAGCTCTAATGTAACAGTATTGTTTTTTTTTTTCAGTTTTTGTTGCTTTTCTGAATTTTTGGAGAAGATTCAGACCTAAAGGAACTTGGATTTGAAATGCAAATTACAGATCTGTGAAGCTTTGAGAGTATTTTTTTTTTTTAGGGGGAATTTTTTGAGGCTCAAAACTCTTGGAATTTTCAGAGGGTCTAAAACCTTGTGAAACAAGGCAATGGGTGTGCCTTTTATAGGCAAAGCCTAAGGCTTCCTTCAGATTTTTTGTTTTCTTTTTAGTCCCTCTCATTTTCAGCTTTTAGTCCCTTATTTTTAAACTTGTTACCCAAGTAACAACACCTATTTTATTGAAAACTATACTAAAGTCTATTCTAGAAAGTCCTATACCCATTACAATTCCTATACTATCCCTTCCCTACTTTTAAAATTACTATTCCTAATAGAACTACCCTTTTCTATGCCTAAATTACCCTTTTATTTATTCTGAAATTACTGAACCCAACAAACTAAACCTGAACCCAGTTAATCCTTAGTCCCAAACTAACCATGGTTAGTCAGTCAATGGTTAGGGTATTCAGCTATATCCAAACCAATCCTAAAAATCGATTTTAACTAATCACATTAATTCTACTTATAACCTACGCTGTTCAGTGAAAAAAAAAACGAACCGGGTTAAAATCCAATTAACAGTAATAGCTATAGATCAACTAATCGAAATCAAGCACAAAACATGAATCAAAATTGTGTCAAAATTAACTCTAAGAACGACTGCAAGGATAAAAAAAAATTAAATCTAACAAAGTAATCAGTAAAAATTAAAACCTATACTAGTAGAAACAAACATTGGATCACACAAGACCCAAAAAAAAAAATCACGAGAACAGAATCAACCATAAAAGATATAATCGAACAAGGAAGAAAGAACTTACTGACTTGGCCTTCATTTGGCTAATTCAAGTCTGATGAGTTTTCTTGGATTTAAATGGATTATAACCGTCCTTAATTATGTGTTTTCATGAGAAAACATATAATTAAAGGCTATTATAACCCAGACCTCAATAAGCCTCAAGTTTGTAAAATTAGGGTTCTGGACGAACTTTCGATCTGAAATTCGAGGCATTAAAGGAATACTTGAGAGAAGATAAACAAGTATTTAAGAAGAGGAAAGCGAGGAGAGTTCAGGGTGTTATTTTTAAGTGGTTTGGAAGGTGGCGCCGCCGCATACGGCGGTGGAGGCGCTAGGGTTTGAGTTATTTGAAGAGTTGGGATGAGATTTGGAAGAAAATAAGTCCAGATATGCACTGGGGAGATGAAGAGGAAGGTGTGGTGTGAATTTGGGATCGTTTGGAGAATCGCCGCCGGCAGAGGCGATTTCCGGCCGGCGGCGGACGGTGGGGGACGGCGGAGACGCGGTGGTGTCGAACAGGGTACGAGGAGGAGATTTCTGGTCTCTAGGGTTTTCACACATTTCAGACAGTATTATTCAAAATCAAGGAGAATTATGGGCCGTCGGATTGGGGTGGATGGATGGCTTGGATTGATTTGGCACTCATTCAAAACGACGTAGTATCCCTCCTATACTACGTCGTTTTATTAGTCTCAAGGGCATGATCGTTTGGACCGGATAGGGGTATGGATTTGGGCCATTTTGACCGAATTTGGGGCTTTAGCTTGGGGCCTGGATTGATTTAAAGGGGGTTTGAGGTGGATTTGGCCCAAGTTCAGGTCTTTTATTAAGGAATCTATTTTTCTTTCCATTTTCTTTTCTTTTTCCTTCAAATTAAAACTAAGATCTAAATTAACTCTAAAACTAAATTAACCTACACAACTATATTAAGTTCTAATTAATAATCAACACAAATTAGTTAAATACCAATTTAAATGAAAACTGAACAAAATTCAAAGCTAAAGTTAAACAAAGCAAATAAATCAATTTTTTGTGATTTTTGTATTTTTGTAAAACCCTAATTCCTAAATGCAAATGCAATGCGTAATTTTGTATTTTTTTATGAATTTGTGTTAAATTAAAACTGCAAATAAACATGAAAATTATGCAATTAATTCCTACAAATTAAAAAGCAAAAAAATCCTAAATCTAAGAAATCTGTAGGAGTAATTCATGCGAGGCAAAAATCACATGCTCACAACTATACGATACCTCGATCCTTCGTAATCCTCGATGATTCTGACGCCACAAAATCAACGGTTGAAGAGCTGGAACAAATCATATTGATCGAGCATCTGCCCAATCGAAAGGTAAACCTGGGCACGGGGTTAACTCCCGAGCTCAAGAAAAAACATAATCAATTTCATAAAGCTAATATGGATTGTTTTTTCTGGTTCTATCTTGATATGACAGGGATCCCATCGGAGATCACTACTCATAAACTAAGCTTGTACCCGAAGTTCCGCCCGGTGAAACAAAAACTGAGGCCTCAGTCCGAGGTAAAACATGATTTCATCAAAGATGAGTTAACCAAACTTCTCAAAATAGGATCTATCCAGGAAGTAAAATATCCCGAATGGTTAGCGAATGTAGTAGTAGTCCCTAGGAAGGGAAACAAACTTAGAATGTGTGTAGATTATAAAGACCTGAATAAAGCATGCCCCAAGGATTCTTTTCCTTTGACTAACATCAATCTTACGATGGATGCCATGGCCGGCCACGAGACTCTCAGTTTCTCTATGCCTACTCCGGGCACAACCAAATATAGATAAACCTGGAGGACCAGGAAAAGACCTCTTTTATCACTAAGTATGGCACCTACTGTTATAATGTAATGCCATTCGAACTAAAAAATGCTCGGGAAACTTATCAACACCTAGTAAATTTAATGTTCGAACAATAAATAGGGAAATCTGTGGAAATTTATATTGATGACATGCTAGTTAAGTCCCTACGAACAGAGGACCATTTGAAGCATTTGCAGGAGACTTTTGATACACTGAGGAAGTACAATATGAAGCTTGACTTAGAAAAGTGCGCATTCGGGGTTGGCTTGGGCAAGTTTCTTAGCTTCATGGTGTCAAATCGGGGAATCGAGATCAACCCCGATAAATCAAAGCTATCGAGGATATCACGGTCGTAGATAATGTAAAGGTCGTGCAGAGGTTAACGGGGTGCATAGCCGCCCTAGGGCGATTCATTTCGATATCCTCATATAGGAGTCACCGATTCTTCTCACTGCTTAAGAAGAATAGCGATTTTGTATGGACCCCAGAATGCCAGCAGGCCTAGGAGGAGCTAAAGCGGTATTTATCGAGCCTGCCGCTACTTCATACCCCGAAAGTGGATGAACAGTTTTACTTGTACTTGGCGGTCTCAAAGATAGCGGTAAATGGAGTCCTGGTCCGAGAAGAATAAGGTACGCAACTCCCTGTCTATTATATTAGCCGGACCTTAAGTGAGGCCGAAACTAGAAATCCTCATTTAGAAAATTTAGCGCTCGCTTTGATAAGAGACTCTAGAAAATTAAAACTATATTTTCAATGTCATCCCATATGTGTTGTAACAACTTATCCCCTTCGAAATATTCTGCATAAACCCGAGCTTTCGGGGCGATTGGCCAAATGGGCCGTGGTACGATATTGAGTATCGACCCCGAACAACCATCAAGTCTCAACTCTTGGCAGACTTCGTGCCTGACTTCACGCCGGCCCTAGTACCCGAGGTTAAAAGAGAATTGTTAGTCAACTCGGATACATTTTCGGGGATCTGGACCCTCTTTACGGATGGTTCTTCGAATGTAAAACGGTAAAGACTCGGCATCGTGCTAAAATCGCCCACAGGTAACATGGTTAGACAATCTACTAGAGCTGTAAAATTGACTAATAACGAGGCCGAAAATGAGGCCATAATTGCAGGTCTCGAACTAGCCAAAGGCTTGGGAGCAGAGGTGATCGAAGCCAAATACGTCTCCCTTCTCGTTGTGAATCAGGTAAACGGGACCTTTGAAGTTTGGGAAGAACAAATGCAAAGATACTTGGACAAGCTACAAGTAACTCTACGCCGGTTCAAAGAATGGACTTTGCAACATGTGCCTCGAATAAAAATACCAAAGCTGATGCCCTCGCAAACCTAGGCTCGTCAGTCGAAGACAACGAACTCAATACGAGGGTTGTTGTACAACTCATGTGTCAGTGGTCGAAGAAGGCCATGCCGAAATAAATTCCACAAGCTTGACTTGGGATTGGATAAACAAGTACATAGAGTATTTGAAGAACAGAATACTTCCTTCAAATCCAAATGAATCGAGGGCCCAGCGTACGAAGGCATCTCGATTTAGCTTATGCAAAGATAGAACCTTACTCGGGAGGATGTTCGACGGTCCGCTAGCGATATGTCTGGGGCCGGGTGATACCGAGTATGTTTTAAGGGAAGTCTACGAAGGCACATGTGGGAACCACTCAGGCGCCGAATCACAGGTTCGAAAGGTAATCCGAGCCGGCTACTATTAGATTGATATGGAAAATGATATGAAGGAGTTTGTGAAAAAATATGATAAATGTCAAAGGCATGCTCCGATGATTCATCAACCCGGGGAGTTGCTGCATTTGATTTTGTCCCCATGGCCGTTCATGAAGCGGGGGATGGACATCTTCGGCCCTCTTCCATCGTCACCAGATAAGGCTCAATTTGTTTTATTTATGACTCACTATCTCTAAGTGGGTTGAAGCACAGGCCTACCAAAAGGTCAGGGAAAAAGAAGTCATCGACTTCATTTGTGACCACATCGTATGTCGATTTGGGATATCATCCGAAATTGCATGTGACAACAGAAAATAGTTTGTCGGCAGCAAGGTGACCAAATTTCTCGAAGGCCTTAAAATCAAAAGGATCTTATCAACACCTTATCACCCTAGTGGAAATGGGCAAGCCGAATCAACCAACAAAACCATAATACAAAACCTCAAGAAAAGGTTGACCGACACCAAAGGAAAATGGAGAGAAGTCCTTCCCGAAGTCCTTTGGGCGTATCGCACAACTTCGAAGTCCAGTACCGGGGCTACCCCGCTCGCTTTAGTTTATGGCACCGAAGCGTTAATACCCGCCGAAGTTGTGGAACCAAGCATCAGATTCCGATACACAACAAAGGAACAAATGATGAGGTCATGAATACGAGCTTGGAACTATTGGATGAACGACGTGAAGCTGCCTTCATTCGATTGGCCGCACGGAAACAACGAATTGAGAGGTATTACAATCGAAGGGCCAAACTTCGACACTTTAATGTCGGGACTTGGTACTACGGAAGGTAACGCTAAACACCCAAAATCCAAACGAAGGAAAATTGGGCCCAAACTGGGAAGGGCCGTACCAGATTCTCGAAATTACAGGAAAAGGATCTTACAAGCTCGGCACGATGAACGGAGAATAACTACCGAGCAATTGGAACGTATCGCACTTAAAAAGGTACTACTGCTAAGGTACGACCCCTTCAATTTTCATTTATATTTTGAACTAACTCTTGCAAGTGTTCGATCAGAAACAGCAATGGACTTCTCGACACGAAGTCTTTAGGTCTGAAAGCACGCATTGCACTCTTTTTCTCTTAGACCGGTTTTGTCCCAAATGGGTAGTCGGTGAGTTTTTTAATGAGGCAACCATTGATCGTGCTAACTTAGAACAATTCAACAGTATCCGAGTCTTCTTTACAATCAACCTCGTATAATGGGGGCATCACCCTCGTATATCAACTTTGATGTGAGAAAATTACTTCATGGCATCAAGGTCTCGATAGGAAACGTAGTAAGGGCCAAATAGCCAAACGAACCGTGCCCTCGTAGTTTGCCCGAGCCCTGGCACAGGACATGTACGCATGTATATATTACAAAAGAAAAGTATTTTTCCTTGCCAATATCTCATGCCTTAGAAAAATTTCTCTACTTTACGATTTCGTACTCTAGATATATTATGTAAACAGTCTTAAGGGCCGATCATAACTAGAGTTCGAGTAATTACTCCTATGCTACACTCGGGGACTATCGTCCGAAAAATGAACAAGATCGAATTATTAAAACTTCGAGATCATAAGACCTTTTAGGCGACTCTCGATTTTTATAGGCCACGGGCACGGCCACCCCACTCCGGGATTGAAGCTTCGGGCAAGCTCGAAGTAAAATGAGAAAATAAGCCGAAGGGGCAAATCCCGAACTAAAGAGGCTACCGCCAAATTAACACGGTTCAGAGACGTTTGAATTCCATAACAAAACAAGCCTTCGAATTCTTTCATAAACCGGTTAATAGGGCTTCCCTTGGCAAAATCATAAAAGGCTTCGATAATATCGAACCTTGAAATGAGTAAATAATTGTTCGAACTCTCGAACAGGCTCCTTATTTCACGCTAAGGCGTTATAACCTTTGTGAACACGAATGATAAACAAAGGGAAAACTTTGAAAGCCGAAAAGGGTAGAGAAGCCTTATATATATATGGTTAAACAATCGTTTTAAAATGGCCGGATCGGCCAAATACAAAATTTACAAAGGCCTAAGGGCTACTTTCACTTCGAGTTCAAGAGATCCTTCTCACTCGACTAGAAAACCTAAGGGCTACCTAATTCCAAGTTCGAGCATGTCTTGGCTCAATCATTAAGCTTAAGGGCTACATAAACTTAAGTTCGAGTTATCACTCAAGGTCCATCGATTAGAAAAGGCCGAAGGCAAGGCTTATTATCGGTACTTACCTTCCCCAAACCTTGGACCCTCAAACACAACATTATAATCTTATGCTAAGGCATTTTGACCTTTCCATGAAATAACAAAAAAGACAACAGATTCAGAAGCCATGGAAGAGAAAAGATTTCATATATTCATCACAATCTTTTTACAAGGGCCATATCCCCCCCCCCCTCCCCCGCCGATTAAGAGTTCTTTACAAGGACCGATCGACCTCAAAATAAAAGCAAAAAATTATAAAAAGTACAAAACCTAAGCAACACAATCCTTATCGGTAGAAGTATCTTCACCCTTAAAATCTTCTCCACCACCAGATTCACTCATGTTTTCGGAGTCTTCCTCGGGAAAAGCCAGCCTCCGAGCCTTTGTTTCCTCTGCCCTAGCAATCTCGATCTCAGCAGATATATCGAAGCTTTGATCACGGGCCCCCTCAAGGGCCTTCCTTCGAGCTTGATGCTTTGCATGATACACCATGCTTGGCCTGTGCTAGGGTGGCTTCGGCATCGGCCTTGTATTGAGTCGCACTAGACTGAGCCTTAATATTGGTTGCGGCCGCCTCAGATCTGGCCATCTTGAGCTCTTTGGCCAAGTTGGTTAAACGGGACTAAAGCTCTTCGATCTTCTTTGCCTGAACCAACGCATTCTCCCTTGCAGCCCGAAGCTGGGACTCGACCAACTCTACCTCTGCTTGAACGGCCTCCTTTTGTGAACCTAAGACATCCATACACCCCTTGAACTCTTCAGCCTCAGCTCGTACTTTATCTATTTGCCTTTGGAAGTCCTTGATCTGTTCGAGCCTCTGTCGAACCTGCAGAATCGGATCGTTAGTTGTTATCTCCAACTCATCTTCACTATCATGAAGCACTCAGAATACCTGCTCAGACATCTCAGCATGCTCATCTCGAGCCGCCTCCAAATCTGCCTGAAGCTTCTTATTGAGAAGCCTGTAGGTGTCACATTTCTCAGTAAGGCCCTGAACCTCAGCCTTGCACTCCTCCCGGGTCCGAAAGAAGGCCTCGTGATGCAACACGGAAGCCAACAAGTAAGGAAGAAAGTGTGAGTACCATCAACAACTCAATGTTTTAAAAAGAATATGATGGGATGGCCCTCCAACTTACCCGATTCAAAGCATGTTGGGCCTTGTTGAACAAGCAAGAAACTTCTACTTCATCCATCTTGGCTCGGTCATCTTCAGTGATCAAGCATCGGAGATAGCTAACCACCCCTATGGGGGCAGAAAGAACCCGAGCATCCTCCAGGACTGTGATGATAAGTGAATGCTTACGCCGGGGATCGACAATGGGGGCCAAGAATTGATTGGTTAGTTTGAGGCTTGAGGAAGCCTTATTCGAGCTCTTCCTCGATACATCCAAGTCACCCAGACCGGTGACATCTTCCACTTCGACAAAATAACCATGGAAAGGGTCTTCTACTTCATGGACCCTTTCACCATGGCAAGTCTCCATCGCCTGAGCGTCCTTGATGGTCGAATCAGAGAATGAAGGCAATTAGGGGGAATCTTCAATCTCTATAGCCCCAAGTAAATCTTTTGGGGCTCCGCCTTTATCACGGAAAGCGTCGAGCATGGTTTCTACACCATCCTCGACCGCCTCCTCGGTAGCCTTCTCACCTCAAGATGAAGCATCTTCGGCTTTTTCTGACTCGGGGACTTCGTCAAGACGAGACAAAGCAGTTTCATCTCCCGTCGACCCAGTTCTTTGAGTTTCGGTGCCAGTTCGCACACGGGTCACCAGCCCGGAGTCTTCTTCTTCTTCGTCCTCTTCAGCCTCATCCCTCAGCTGTTTGACTGAATCCATAGTTACGCGGATGATGTTCCCCTTGGGTTTACGGGGCCTCCTTGCCGGTTTTTTCTTTTCCGGGCCAAAAGAGCTCAGAGAGCTCGGAGCCCTTTTTCTTTTCTTCTCTTTGGTCTGCTTCGGGGCAGGTGGAGGGGAAAGCGCTTCTTCTTCAGCAGGGGGGGGGATTAGTGGTACATCTGTCCCTAGGCCTACAAAAGGAAAACGATGAGTAAGTCCAATGAAAATTCCGAATGGAAACAGTTCTATAAAGAGAAGGCTACCATAGTTACGGGCCTCCCATTAGCCCTTCGATATTTCCATCCAAGCACGCTCGGAGTATGACCTTTGCGACACCATGCCCTTGACCCGTTGCTCGAGATAAGGGATCACCTACGGCACGACGATCACAGCTACAACACAAAAGCTTAGATGAGGAAGGGAGAGAAGAAGCAAAAAAGCAAAGTTAGATATTCAAGGCGAAGCAATACTTACGATTCATGTTCCATTTTTTAGGAAACGACATGTCTTCATCAGGGATTAGGTCCGAAGTCTTTATTCGGACAAATATGCCCATCCAACCTCGGTCTCGTGTCTCGTCTATGCTCGAGAATAGGGGTTTGGTGGCTCGGCGGTGAAGTTTGATAATGCCTCCGCGATAAAGCCAAGGGCTATAGAGACGCATCAGGTGATCGAGGGTAAAAAGATGCCCCTCGATCTTGCTTACAAAGAATCCGAGGAGGATCACGATCCTCCAGAATGATGGATGGATTTGGCCAAGAGTGACATCTTACCTCTTGCAAAAGGCGACGATGATAGGGTCCAAGGGACCTATCGTGAAGGGGTAAGTATAGAAACTTAGATACCCCTCCACATGAGTTGTGATGGATTCTTCGGGGGTTGGAACTACTACATCTTTGCCTACCTAGTTGTACTCATCTTTTACCTTCTCGAGGAGATCTTCGGTAATTGTACATATGTATCTCGACATCTGTTCGCATCAACCTAGTATCGAGGGTGTATTCTCTACCTTAAATCAGCAGCAGTGGGGCACTTTGTCGGAACGAGGTCCTCTAGGGGATGATCCGCCGCGGCTACGGCGCCGATAGGCTTTGATAAAGAAGTGGTTTCCTTGTATGGGACAATTTTTGAGATCTAGCCATTTTTGCAAATGGAGAAGAACAAAACGGAGGAGGAACTCTTGGATATTTTGTGGAAAAAAATGTGACAAAACCCAGGAAACTGAAAACACAAAGATCTGGAGAAGGCAAAGAACTGTGAAGATTACGATGAAGGAAATTGAAAGTAAAGTTTGAAGGAATGAAGAAAATGGACATTTATTGGTTTCGCAACGACGGTTCAATACTGGTAGTGGCCGACCGTCGACTGACGCGCATTAAATGCCTAGGGAACTGAACCGACGGGACGTTTCGGTCATCTCTGCCGTTTGCGTCAAGATGCTTATGTCATGGTAAACCGAGGGGAAGTTCGAAGACTTAGTTCATTTCCTGTCATTACACTCCAACAAACGAGGGGACTATCTGTATACGGTCAGAATCAGGCTTCCCTAATTTTGTATGGCTAATCAAAATCGGGGTGGCCGACCAAGGCTCGACCTCGTATTGCATCAAACCATGGCACAGAGATGGATTTACAAGCTCATGAGTCGAAGATCGATCAAGATCGAGACCAGCCGTGATCGAGACCGAAGCGAGATCGAAGAAAGTCTACTAAACTGAATAACAGAAAGCCGAGATATCCATGATCGAGCAAGGATCGTGGCGGAAATCTCGGCACGTATCGAGTCATGACCAGAAATTTAGCCAATCATGAGATTTCCTTCTGTATTTAGAATTGTACCATAAGCAGAATTTCTCTACTATATAAAGGGGGTTCTAATCATTTTGTAATTATGATATTCATGCATAACTAAGCAATACATTACATTTTCTCTCTTAATCTCTGTTGTTCAGTTTATACTTTTATTAGCATACTCTGCTGGTTCGAGGATAATCTAGCTCGAAGGCCAAAATCGCTCGTTATATTGGTTTTCTTTATCTTACAGTAAAATTCTAACATCAATTCTCATATTTCTCAATTTGTGCCAAGTGAAATCACATATTCTTAAAACCACTTCTAAGTTTAATTATTATCCACTTTCAAGGGTAAACACTATTAAAATATTCTTATGAAATTTTTTAGTAACACATGATAGTTATTTTCTTAGTGGTCTAGCAATATTTTTGGTTGATGTACGCTTTTAAGATTAACCGAATTAAATAATTAAACAAGAAAATCAATATGAAACCTATGTAATGATATGTTCTATTTAATTTTGAAATTATCGAAATACCATTTCAAATTCGAAAAGTACAAGAATTTAATATGGAAGAACAAAGATATTGACGCATTTCAATAATACTTGATAAGAAAGTGATGATACAACCTGATGTTTGGCTATAATTATATATTTTTAGTGTATTACTTACCTTAAATTTAGGTGCTTTAATGCTAAATTATACGATATTTGTGCTTAATTGAGTCTATTGTATGTGTAGGTACGTTGAAGACAAAATTGGGAGCAAAGTAGAGATTTTATGTGTATTTCATACACTACAAGAATGGCTCGTGATGATTTGATGATTAAAAAAATTGAAAGAAGAAAAAACAACATTAGAGTCTAGCAAAGGATTTTGGAAGAAAGGCAAGATACAAAAACGTGAAATTGAAAGTAGGCAAAGCAAAACAGAATCGAAACGAAGCAATGAAGCGAGCGAAGCGAGCTATTCATCTCGCGTTAGATCAAGTGAAGCGAGAGAACTTTTGCGCAGTGAAGCTGGCGACACCAGGAGTAACGCGAGATGGGGGCGTGCGTTTCGCCTCGTGACGTGAGGCCTGTAGCGAGCATATTCCGGGTTTGTAAAGTTTATTTTATCTCCTATTTGGTTTTGGATTTAGTTATTTCGTCTAGGACTTTTCCCTAAACATATAAATAGTCATTAAACACCATTTTTAGAGGGGGAGACCGAGATTGGACAGATTAGACCGGGGGATTGGACCGAAGGAGGCAAGAAAACACTAGGAGTAAGGCGGAGAATTCTTCTACGAGTTTTTCTCTTCCTTCTTCTTATTTCCATTATTGGTTATGAATTCTAGTATTATAGTTATCATACTATTATGAATAGCTAATTTGTTATCTAGAGTTTTGATAGAACCTCTTGTAGGATATTCTTGTTATGTTTTATATAATTGAGCCGTTGGATTCGTCTATTTGTTCAACTACGTTTATATTATGGTTGGTTGAAGAGCTTTCAATCGACAGTGCCTATTTAGTATGTATTAGTCGGAAGAGAGTGCATATTTAGGTAGTTGTTGAACAACATCACTCCTAACGTATATGAGGGATCAATACGAAGGGTTTAAATGTGGGATTAGGAATAACAAAACCTTGGTGCGATCAGAGTGAGCCGTAACTTAGTTCCAACTAGCGTAATTCGGGAGAATATGTCTAGTAAATTGTGGTAGTTACTTGGGAAAGAATTACTACACTTAGAGAGCCCATGATCGGTAGAGAATACTTAGGCAAAATTATAGAAGGCATAGCGGGAAGGATTCCGACAATTGGGGAAATCATAACTCTAGACCTCCTTAGTCTTGTCTAAAATTTCATCCTTGTTAGTTGATAATTTTACTGCTTTATAGTAGTTGTTAGTTAATTAGTTGACCGAAATTCTCACCCTCGGGACCGTAATGGCGCCTAACATTTCACTTGCTAGGCAAGCCAACATTAGAGATTCATTAAGCCAATTATTATACATTTCAATAATTAACAGTAATTAAGCTATAACGAGTTAAAATGAAAGCGGAAATTCATAACAGCCTCAATATATATATATTCCACTACCCGGATCTAGAGTCATAATTCACGAACTTCTAAGATTTCACTACAAGTACATGTTCTGAAAGAAATACAACTGTTTTTAAAATGAAAGAAACAGTAAAAGAAGGGGACTCCAGGGTCTGCGGGCGCCGACAGATCTAACTTGGGTCTCCTATATGAAGGATCCAGCAGCTAAGCTCACGATCAGCTCGGGCCAGTACCAAAATCTACACAGAAGTGCAGTGTATTATCAGTACAAACCGACCCCATGTACTGATAAGTGTCGAGCCTAAACTCGGCAAAGTAGTGACGAGGCTAAGACAAGACACCCACGAATAAAACCCATGCAATTTAATAGTATATGTACTACTAACAGCAATGAGAGAATAAGACAAGTAATATCAGGGAGGGGACATGCTGAGGGGATCACAAGATAAAGAATCACAGCAGTAATAAGAACTAGATCAACCGATATACCTTGAACAGATAGGAACAAGTAAACACAGTAAAGGAAAATGCACGGCATCACCCTTCGTGCTTTTACTCTCAACCTCACCATATGAATCAACAGAAACAGCACGACATCACCCTTCGTGCATTAACACTCACAATATGGCACGGCATCACCCTTCGTGCATTAACGCTCACAATATGGAACGGCATCACCCTTCGTGCATTAACACTCACAAGTCATGGCACGACATCACCAAAACAATGAACATCAACAAAAGGGAGATAGAAATATCAAGAACAAGTCTTACTTCAACATTCGGTTCCACAATATCAACCTCAACTTTGGGTCGATCAATACTAAAATCCGTAAACATGATAAGAATGATCAAAATAACCATTCGTTCGTCTAAGCATGGATAATATGATCATGGAAGGCAACATATACAAGAATAAGACCCACTCGCATGCTATGACCCGACAACAAAATAGGTACTCGTCACCTCACCTATACGTCGTACCCGACATTCAAACACGTATCACATAGGCAAATAAGACCTAATCCCTCAAGACAAGGATAACCGCGACACTTACCTCGCTCCAACGGCCAAACTCAAATCTCAACCACAGCTTTTCCTTCCAAACGAGCCTCCGAACCAGTAGAATCTACCAAATTACCAACCAAACACTTCAAATAAAGCCTTAGGAACTACCCGCGATTGCAAATAATTCGATTTAGGCCATTTTTGACAAAGTCAACAAAAGTCAACACCCGAGCCTGCTTGGTCCAAACCCGAAATTCGGACCAAAATCCGATTACCCATTCACCAATAATGCTGCCCGCAAGTCTGGTACATCTTGGCAGCCCGGATGTTTTGCTATAATTATATATTTTTAGTGCATTACTTACCTTGAATTTCGGTGCTTTAATGCTAAACTATACTATATTTGTGCTTAATTGAGTTTATTTTATGTGTAGGAACGTTGAAGACGATTTTGGGAGCAAAGTAGAGATTTTATGTGTATTTTATGCACTACAAGAATGGCTTGTGATGATTTGATGAATAAAATAAATTGAAAGAAGAAAAAATAATATTAGAGTCTAGCAAAGGATTTTGGAAGAAAGGCAAGAAACAAAAACGTGAAATTGAAAGTAGGCAAAGCAAAACAGAATCACAACGAAGAAACGAAGCGAGTGAAGCGAGCTATTTAGCTTTGCGTTAGATCTAGTAACGCGAGGGAACTTTTGCGCAGTGAAGCTGGCGATGCCAGGAGTAACGCGAGATAGGGGCGTGCGTTTTGCCTCGTAATGGGAGGCCTGCAGCGAGCATATTTCGGGTTTTAAAGCCTATTTTGTGTCCTATTTGGTTTTGGATTTAGTTATTTTGTCTAGGTCTTTTCCCTACAGATATAAATATTCATTAAACATCATTTTTAGAGCGGGAGACCAAGATTGGACAGATCAGACCGGGGAATTGGACCGACGGAGGCAAAAACACACTACGAGCAAGGCGGAGAATTCTTCTACGAGTTTTTCACTTCCTTCTTCTTATTTTCATTATTGGTTATGAATTCTAGTATTGTAGTTATGCATACTATTATGAATAGCTAATTTGTAATCTAGAGTTTTGATAGAACATTTTGTAGGATAAATTCTTGTTATGTTTATAATTGAGCCGTCGGATTCGTCTATTTTTTCAACTACGTTTATATTGTGGTTGGTTGAAGAGCTCTCAATCGACAGTGCCTATTTAGTGTGTATTACTCGGAAGAGAGTGCATATTTAGGTAGTTGTTGAACAAATCACTCCTAACGTATATGAGGGATCAATACGAAGGGTTTAAAGGTGAGATTAGGAATAACGAAACCTTGGAGCGATCCGAGTGAGCCGTAACTTAGTGCCAACTAGCGTTATTCGGAAGAGTATGTCTAGTAAATTGTGGTAGTTACTCGGGAGAGAATTACGACACTCAAAGAGCTCATGATCGGTAGAGAATACTTAGGCGAAATTATATAAGGCATAGGGGGAAGGATTCCGACAATTGGGAAAATCATACTCTAGACCTCCTTAGTCTTGTCCAAAATTGCATCCTTGTTAGTTGATAAATTACTGCTTTATAATAGTTGTTAGTTAATTAGAAATAAATATTATAATCGCTATAATTAGGAAATTTTTGGACTTGTGTTTCTTAGCAGTATTGAACAACTGTAGCTAAGCCTTAGTTCTCTGTGTGATTGGACTCCAGACTTTCTAACCGGATTATATTGGCAACGACCGCTTTGTCCTTTATAGTTGGGCGTGATCAAATTTTGGCACCGTTGCCGGGGATTCGTCTCCAGACTTGTTAACCGGATTATATTTGCAACGATCGTTTAGTCTTTTTATAAGGCATAGTTGGGCATGATCACAACCCATTATTTAAAGTAAATAAAAATGGATGCACGTCATAGTTCTATTAAATATTACATACCCTAAGAGGATCCCAAATATTTCTAGATATTTTTTAAAGAAAAATCCTATTTAATGTCTTAAAAGTATATATAAAAATTATATATTTTTATGTCGGTTTGATTCGAATTTTTTACTCAATATCAAACTAAATCAAACCAAATTTAATTAAATTTTTAATCGGTTTAATTTCACTTTTCGATTTGGTGGAATTTTTTTGGTTCGTTGAACACCCTAGTTGTATGTATATCTTTTTTCTTTCGAAAAGTCACAAGATAACCACTTTTACAGTTATTGTCGAGATAAAATTTACGGGTGGAAGGTAAATTTAATGAATATTAATCCTTATTCTGAATTTTTTCACTTGGAAAAAAGTTGTAAGTCACTTTACTTCTCTTGGAAGAAAAGGTCACCGTTCAGGCTTGTGTTCTTTTTACCAAAAAGAAGAAAAAGGAATAGGAAAAGAGAAAAGAAAACATCAAAGGCTTTTGCATTGATATTCATGTCTTTGTATAATTTTTTTAAAAAGGCAGTTTCACATGCTTTATGGTGCCAATTAGCTGAGGTGAAATACTTAATTTAAGAAATTAAGTTTCCAAATCTCTTGTTTATTTATTTTATTTTTTTTAAATTTGAGTAATTTTTCAATTTGTGCATGTTGTTTTTGCGCAGGAGTCCTAGTATACGATATGCGGAGATCTCGTATGATTAACATATAATTGAGATTTAAGTATAGTTAATTAATTGATTAATTAATAATCTTTAATTATTTGGGAAATTTTACACTTTTTAGATGATATAACTAGAATGATAAGGAGATAATATACGTACTACTTTTACAACCACCAAAGAGCATGTTGAGATGACTAAAATTTCTTCACGCTTAACCATATTTCAAATTTAATTTGAACCTTAGAAGTAAAAGTATTCTTATGCTTATAAAAGTTTGGAATACGAGATAGTTGTTAGTCAATCTGTATCACTTTAATAAATAACGAAACAATAAACTTTCTGAAATAGAAAACAGAAATAGAAAGTTAGCAGCAAAAGAATATCGAAATAATTTCTAAAAAGAAATAATTTCGGAATAAATCGAGGCCACTGAATGCACCGTGCGTCCTTAAGGAAATTATTCCCCTCAAGTACCTGAGGTGTTGGAATATTATCCTCCTATGATAGAACAACTTAACTCACCAGCGTATTGGTACCAAAAACTCTGATGAACTGCGAACCACTTGATGGCTATAAATCACGCTGAATAGATAAAGTCTTGAAGTTCAAAAAATTCGTAAGGAAAACTCTGAGGAATCAAACGAATTTATAGCCAATGGAAATACTATTTCGGAAAGTTCACAACTCTTTAGAACAGTCACTTCAAAATGGGAGGAAAATTTAACAAAAAATCTGGAAGAAAGTGAATTGGGTCGCGCACGGATCCGGTTCAGGTTGGATATTTGAATAATTTAATTTATTTTATTAGATAGTTAAAGAATTTTGTCCAAAAAGATAAATCAATAGCCGACGTCAACGCCAACGCCAAACGACGACGATGGCGCAGGGCTTGCCTGCTTCTTAACTCTCTAAGAGCTACAAGAAGAGCAATTGTATACATACCGATCAAAATTCTTTTCTTCCTCTAATATGAGACAATGTTCCTTTGCCAAGGAAAAAATTTTAAATATTTTATTTTTCCTCCATTTCCATTCACAAATTATTTTAAGCTACCCAAGCTTAAACCCAACAATAGTTATCAAGAGAAACTACTTCTAAATGTACTTTTAAAATTTCGTTTCTTCCTAATGTTGCGAGGAATTAAGGAAGACTAGTGTCACAGGGGTGATTTATGTCACTCGAATTCTGCCCGAGGTTCACCTCCGTGCGGCAATCAAGCCCAGCCTTGATTTCAGCCTTTCCAACACTTAGTTTATTTTTAGGGACGTTTTGAACATAGAATGAAAATAGGCAGCAAAAAAAGTAAATAAGGCACACAATATACAGGAATTTCTTCCCAACTTGTATTAATAATGTGAATACAAGAACACAAAAGCCAACCCAATGGCCAAAATAAAGAATTCCCTAATTCCCTGCCCCAAAATAATTTTTCCCACCCTAGGAAATGACTTAGACGAATTTTGGCTAACATAATGCCTTAGACTAAGTTCTGCCCCGTTTTTGGCACCCTAGGCACATATTTATAAGGGTGCAATCAGTTGACAAGCCCCAACTGATGGGCAAATAATTTAGGACAAGTACAAAAACGTGCCCTCATGTTTTTGGGCCATGATCAGCATGTCTTTGAAGGAGTTGTAACCGCCAACTGCTTCCCCATGTGCTTGGCACATGTTTTTCAAATGCTGCTTGTGCACAGCATGTGCCAATTTCGACCAGCTGCCTTGTGCCCAAGGCTGGCATTGCGCCCAGCCTTGCCCTTGACACTGCTCCGCGCCAATGCCATTGCCACAGCTCTCCGCCCATCGACTTAGCCGCACACGTTCATTACCACAACTGCCCGCTCATGTCAAGTCGCCCCAACTTGATCAAATCTGCCAGCATCAATTGCCATTGCTTGTCCGGGGTTTCAAACCCTCAAAACATCATTTACAATCATTACTCACCTTGATCCGGTCCAAACTCTAGCCCGCGATGCCTTGCCCGCACGAATCGACCTCCGGATGCTTCAAATATAGCCACAATCATTACATAATAATTAAAACCAAGCTAAGGGAGCGAAGCCCACTCGAAAATATCCAATTTAACATCAAAATCCCGAAATTGCTCAAACCCGGCCCCGGGCCATGTCTCGAAACTCGATAAAACTTAACATCAATAGGATCCTCATCCTCTCA